>NC_056729.1:302535630-302558130 GCF_019279795.1 Protopterus annectens
CAAAACATTATTCTGTATTGTTCCCACAATTTCCATTTTTTTCTGTAATTTGCTCCTACCCTTTTCAAAAGACCGCACTTCCAGTTCTTTTATCTCTTTTACAATATTCTGTACGATTATTACATCATTTAATATAATATAGCTACTGTGGGTTCTGTTCAAAAAATTGCCAAAAGGTTAACTGATATATATTATGTATATATGGTTACTTTAATTAGGTCAACTGCTACTAATGTTGACAGCTTTCCTGCCTATCTAATATGGTCAGGAAAGCTAACAGTGGCGCAAGACTGCTATAAAAATAGCTGCACAGGGTCTGTTACTATGGACCACAAGAAAATGTAGATTTAAAACTTTCTCACAGCAATGATTATGAAAGTGTGCATACCTCTATAACTCTCTGCTAATAACCTCCTTACTGTATATGGAGCGTGAAGTTTGTTTAGGATTCCAAACAGCTGCTGAAAATATAGAGCCTAACAAGCAGGTGGATTGAAAAGCATTAGCAGAAAGAAATGTATACAACCTTGTTACTGACAATGCTGTAAAAATATTTTTACAGCTACATTAATATCACCTGCAGACAGAACAAGACATTAGTGCCATACAGCAAGATACAGGTGATGACACGTGACAAAATGCTGTACAGCATTTGCTGCTTTGGGCACAAGGGGGACACTGGCATTTGTCTATATCACTAGTTATGCAAATCTGCAAATTTTGGGACATAAGCCACTTAAGCTTTCTGTACATGACTTACTTATAAAAAGCAATGAAAGTAAATAAAAGTTTGTAATGTGTTAAGATGAACAGAACTGATGGTGTAATACTTTGTTAATAATATTATAATATAGTACATTATCATGCAATCACGATTTCTGAACTCAACAAACTACATGGACAGTATTATCCAGTATCAACAAGAAGATGACTTCTTTGTGGAGAAACCTGTCACTGACATGTGACCTCTGTATAGTACAGTTGCAGAGACAGAGCAGGTTGTTTAAACATCAGCTTATTAAATATAATCCATATTTCATATTTGTGTCAATATTTCAGTAATGGAGCATGTCAACATGATAGATGAGGTATAATTTTGAAGCTGACACCATTCCAGACAAACTGTCTTCTGGTACATGACTTCTATCTAGCATACCTCAAAGATATAGAATACAAAGCCCCATTTGGTATGTACCTCTCAAGACATCTGCAACAACTGGAAAGCCCACAGAAATACCTCACTAAAAGAATCACAGGCCTAAAGCAGATGCCCTATGCTGACCGCCTTAAAGTACAGTTATACTCTGCCACATATCGTCTACTCAGGAGCGATCTCGCTTAATATACAAGGCCATGTCAAACCCAGAGCTGTTGGACATGCTACATAAAGAAATCAATCCCTCAGAGCCACACGCTCCAGGGATCTAAACCTTGTCATCACAATAAACAAAACATGCTGGAGGGATAGGTTCCTGACCCAGAGACTCCCCAGACTCTGGAATAGACTGCCCATACATGTCAAGCAGAGCACCTCTTTGGCCCTCTTCAAAAGGAACCTTGACGATTGGATGGGAGAAAGGAAATTCACCCCGGGGCTCACGTCAGTCACTCTGCTAGAAAGGGGTCCAGGGAAGTAAATAGTGTGGGAAGAAATAGCCAGGGAATTGTTATGGCTAGGCTTGTATAGGCCCTAGGGTCGATAACCTAGTACCAACCTATGAACCTATATAGTAATTTATGTTTCGGATTATAACTATCCACATATTTTTCATATTTGAGTCAACATGTCTGTAAGGAAGCATGGTAACACAATGGGTGAGGTGTCATTTTAAAGCTGCCATCCAGACAAATGCATTGTAGATATTACATATCTGTCTGGTATGGTTAGTGATCTACAGTCATTTGTTCTCAAAAATATACATAAACTGTATATAAAATATGTAGTTATTTTCAGCTGTAGAATCTGACTTACAAGACAGAATGTCAACACTAGTACCATTACAAAGCTCTAGTTGTGCTATTTTATTTATTTATTTATTTATTTTTTACACTGTGTGCATGGCTTCTACAGTTCAAGAGCTATGAACATGTTCTCCAAGTATGAATTTAGAAAATGAATTTCTGAAAAAATAGCTTGGATGCACCACTGTTCCTACGGAGGAATTAGCAGCCAGCAATCCTGAAACTCCTGCTGAAATATGTTAATGACATTACACTGAGTTTCAACATTCTTTGTCTTAATCTGCCATTCACACTTTACTTTTTGCACCTGAAGGGCTTACAATTACGGGATCTCATTTTAGTAGGAGCTAACTGCTGTGACAGTGACATGATGTTACTTTCATAAATATTCCTGTATCATTATATTACTGTGCCTCACAGGAACAAACAGCATGCCATCAAAAGATATGGTTGTTTAAGTCTTTCGGCTTTTTCCGGTTAGGGGGTCGCATACAGCGGAACTCAACTCATATTGAAAATTTTGTAGTTTTAAACAGTAAAGTCACAGTTACTAGAATAAGGTGAAAAAGAACTGTTTGGCAACCAACATCTTGTCCTTAACATAGTGTAGTCTCACAGGAAACTCCAGCGTAGCTATGTTTGCATGTATGCATGTATGTATGTATGTATGTATGTATGGTAACCTCAATGTGTTCCAGATTTTTTTTATCTCACTCTTCAAAAAGAAGACTGCAAGTCAGGATAATAAAACATATGAAGGTGAAGAAGCCACAAAAATCAGGACACCTAAAAATATTTGCATCCAGTACTGAAAAAAAATAACAATGGCAGTTTATTGGTGCCAGGGCCCTCCATTTCACCTTGGCTCCATCAGGTAAGCTATGATCCTTGTCATTTTGTATCACTAAAATATATTAATTTCCATTTGAGCATCTTCCCCTAACCGAGACACGTTTTCATTACCAAAACAAACAAAAAAATATATAAATGATCTGAAACAGGTAAAATTCATTGCCATTCACATCTCTTTGCTCTCCCAATGTTGTAACTTTCTATCTTGTAATCCTCTCATTTCAGTGTTTATCATGCATGCTGATTTAAACAAAGATGGGGAAATTAGGTACAATCTATGAATATATACTGCTGACCTTTAAGTATGGATGTTTCTACCTTCCCATGGCCAAACCCTCAGTATGAACCACTTATTGGAGCTTAAAGCTTTAATATATGGATGTACCTATCCCAGTGAATCTTGTGCCTCTATCCTAATGACTGCTTCTAAGTGTGCAGATCCTTAAGGATTGCCCAGTTTAGGCGGCTATATGTTGAATGGGTCTGACACTGGGCAATTTTGTGTACCGACTCTGCTGCATGTTGTTGGTGTGTGTGTGTGTGTGTGTGTGTGTGTGTGTGTGTGTGTGTGTGTGTGTGTGTGTGTGCCACTGGTCTAATAAGGGATGTAATGGAAACCGATTAAAGTTCACCTTCACATATTTTTGTCCTCCTCTTCAACTGACCATTTTCTATTCTTAGCCATGCAGTTTTGCTAACATTGGTTGTGGAAACAGCAATCACATCATTCAAGACAATTACCTAAATTTGTTCAACAACAGTTTAAAATAAACTGCAGACATGACACATCTCCTCTTTTCTCCAAAACAAAAGAGCCACAAAGAATTTTGTTAATGTCTATACAGCTCTTGTCTGAAAAATATACAACATATATGCAAAACATTAAGTACATAAGTATGAGTCACGTAAAGTACATTAAAGATGAAACTAGTAAAAGGCCAGTCTCCTTCAGTACAGAAATAACCTGTTAAAATGCAAAATGGCACAACTTCTGAAATCCACATTGTTTCTGCTTATCCTCATAGGTGGATCACACAAAATCACTCCCACTCCTGTACTGCAGTCTCAGTAGAAAACATCAAGATTCACAAAACCCATTCACATCAGGTTCACTTGTTTTGCAGGCTTCTTCCAGGCAGGTCAGTGCTTCTTTTTAAGCAAAACATTCCAAGACCAGACTATCCTCTGTGCCAAAAATGCCAGTTAAGGCTGAAATTTTTACTCTTAACTGTGGCATTGCACTGCTATCTTAAGTAAGTCAGTAATAATTAATTAATTTCTTCAGTAAAGAAGACTAAATTTCTGCCTGAACTTGTTGTTGTTGTCTTCTGCTTTTCCCGGTTAGGGTCGCCACAGCGAATCGTCCGCTAATGATTGGCCAGTAGATTTTCACAAATGCCGAGGTGCCATTTCGACGTTCAACCTTCAATGAAGGCATGCCCATTTATCGATGTCTTTCATGCCCACCCAACAGTGGGGAGGACATACAGACTTCACACAGAAGGCACCCTCAAGGCCTCCAGCCAAGAATCGAATGGGAGAACCTCTTGCTGTGAGGTAACAATACAAAATCTTTATATAAATACCACATTTTAAAAATGAATATTGGTTTCAGTCTTACTTGATGACCTTTCATCAAAGATGGTTCAACTTACCCAATCAACCAAGAATGCCACTATGGTGAAATTCAGTTCTCTCCAAAAGTAATTTCAGGGTGATGGAAAACCTTACACAATATCCAGGCAGGGGACAGACTCCACCATGTAATATACTCTACTAAAAAGTTAATGTATCTTAAAAAAATGAATGAATGAACTGATCTCAAACAATAGTCTTTTCAGTCAGACCATGTTGACAGACTGGTCTTTGTAAAAAACGGCTTTTCATACCACACCCCTCAACAGCATGTTTGTCTTTCAGTTATGAAAATATGAACATAAATAAAACCTAGATTAAAATCTTAGCCTGTTGTTTATGCCATTTCCTTTTGGTTTATGTGCATGCGCAGCTGTCCTTGAGACCATAGGCCTTGGATACATTTGCCCTCCATGTGCTCCCCATCCTCGGTCCGAAGGCCCATGGTGATGGTTTGCTTTGTTCTTGGTTTGTTGAAAGGCAACCTCTGTTGGACTGGGCTGGCAGGCATGAGCCCACCACAGGAATTCCTTTTGAAGGCAAGGAATGATTGGTATCAAAGTCTAAACTGTGACTGTACTGAGACCATACACTCCTTAGGTACCATTGTAATTTTTTCATATGCAGCCTGGCCTGTGGAATCAGAATTATGCAGGATGCCATGTAGCCCAGGGCCTGCAGGATTTTCCTTGCAGTTAGCTGAGTTTGTCTTGTCAGATTCATGAAGTAATCCGGAAGTTGTTTTTGTTTTTCTTCAGGAGAAAGCCATTTGGGTGGTTGTGTCTAGATCTGCACCCAAAAAGGTTATCCTTTGGGATGGAACAAGTCTTGATTTTTGGATGTTGACTGTGTATCCCAAGGCCTGTAGTAGGTGGATGGCATATGCCAAGTCCTTTATCAAATTTTCCTTGTTGTCCGCTTGTATAAGGCAGTCGTCCAGATATGGGTAGATTTGAATCCCCTGACGTCTGCAGTGCAATTACTGATGCCAGGCATTTCGTGAATACTCTGGGCGCAGTAGATAAGCCAAAGGGCAATGCTGAGAATTGATAATGCTCTGATCCTGCAAGAAATCTGAGGTGTCTTCTGCAACTTGTCAATAGGGACGCAGTAGGTAGTATGCCTCCTTGAGATCTAGGGTCACCAGCCAAGACTCTTTGCCCAGCATGGGAAGAAGTTGCTGTAGGGTCAGCATCTTGAATTTTGGCACAATGAGGAAAGTATTTAGTGCGGACAGGTCGAGAATAGGCATCCATTGATTTTCTTTTCTTGGAACAAGGAATAATCTGGAGTAGAATCCTTGACCTTGTTCTGAAAGAGGTACCTTTTCTATGGCTTTCATTTGAAGTAAGTTGTTGATTTGCTTTAAAGCCTCTGCCCTCTGATTTGGTGGCAGGTTTAGCATTCCGTTTCTTCTTGGCAAAGTGTGGAAGTGGAACCTGTATCCTTTGTCTATTATTTGCAGTGTCCATGTGTCCCTTGTAATATAATGCCAGTTTTTTGAGAATAAAGAAAGCTTTCCGCCCAAGGGTGCTTCCAATTGAGCCCTGGTAGGCGGAATCAAAGTGAAGTCATTGTGTCTGTCCTGGTGTAGTAGTTGTTGTTGCTGCTGCTGCACTACCTCTCTGGTTGGTAGGCTGCCACTGACAGCCTCTGTAGGAGCCCCTAGCTTGCCCTCTACCTCTGGGATGCCTGTTCCTGCCTCTCTGGACTCTGTCCGAGTCTGGAAAGGACCAATTCTTAGTAGGCCAGTTTCTGCTGAATCTCGGTGGTTGTACTTGCAGAAAATCCTTAACTGTTTGGACAGATTTAGCCTTTTCTTCAAACTTCTTTAAGACCTCCTGAGCCGAGGAGCCAAATAATTTTTGTTTTTCCATTGGAGCATCCAGGAGTTTTGCTTTAACATGGTCTGGCAGGGATTGTTCCTTCAGCCAGGCATGCCTACGAATAACTGCCCCAGTCATAGCTGACCTACATGAAGCCTCCAGTGCATCATAACCACACTTTAAGAAATGATTACTAACCTGCTGTGAGTTATGTACCAGGTCCCGAAGGATTTACGGTCAAGGGGTTCAGAAGAAGAAAGTTTCTTATTCAGTTCATCTAACAAATACTCTTGGTACTGTATCATATGAAATTGACAATTTAATGCCCTCACAGAAAGAGTTGCAGAAGGCGCATATACCTTCTTTCCCCATCTCTAAAGCTCTAGACTCCCTTTCAGAAGGTAGAGGATTTTGGCAGTGGCAGCTACAACCCTTTAGGGCCCTGAGAAATAGTGTCTGGGTCTGAATGGGCCTTATACAGATGGAAATGAGAATCCGGGACCCTGTAGTATCTATCAGGTTTGGCAGGTGCCAGGGGAGAGTATCAGGGCTGTACTAACATCATTGTACCACATCATCAATAACATGCAAAACAGGAGGTATAGCCAAGGGCCTATGCTGAGGCAAATGCAAAAGGTCCTTAATCTCTTTCTAGAATCAGAGAATTCCTGACCCCGCCATTGAAAATGCTCTCATGGAATGTAGAGTCTCACCAAAAGAAAACTCTTCAGGAGGGAGGCCGAAGGAATAGATTCTTCAGCATCAGAATCCTCATAGGCCGAATAAGCCTCCTGGTGGTCTGTTAACTCAGATCCATCCGTGACTCATCTGAAGAGTGTTGGTCAGAGGGCACAGTTCTGGGCCTTTTGTCTGGTGGTGGGAGAGAGCCCCTGTAAGGGTGAGGCTGAGAACCTCTAATTAAAGAAATAAGAACCTCTGCAAGGCTGAGGATCTGAGAACTAGAAGAAGAAGGCTCTGGGAGGTGGTTTTGGGAGGCAAAGCTTTAGTAAGTTTGGCAGCTTTAGCCCTGAAAGCCTTAATGGACACGGAAGCAGGGGGTCAAGCTGCCCCACGTGGAGGAGTTGATATGTCCAAAGGTATGGTGTCGGCCATCTCCTGGACACTGGTTTCGGTAGGTAGTTCAGCAGCCGACCAGCCAGGGCCTCCAGGGCCGCGGTGGTCGGTTGAGTGATTCGTTAAAGGAAGCTCCGAGGACTCGGTTTCGGCCGAAACTGAGACACTCACGAAGCCTTACCGTGGTTTCAGCCGAAATCATGGGCCGCGAGTGTCGGTCCTTGTCCTTCCGTTTTTTCACCAAATGTGAAGTCAGAGTCTCCGACGGCATCTTATATGCAAAATTAGCCCCAAAGAATTCCTCTGCAAACTCTGACCGACGTCTAAGAGTTCGTCGGTTGAAGGAAGCACAGGCCTAACAGGCAGAGACGCCGTGGTCTGGGCCTAAGCAAGGAAGGCAGTAAGAGTGGAAATCCTTATGAGGTATTTGTTTCCCAAAAGTTAAACAATTATTTACTTTATCTGACATCGGCTGAGGCAAGAAAGAGTCCCCAATGGGGTACTTAGCTTTTTCGAAGTCTTCGGTAGCTGAATTTCTTCTTATCACAGGATCTGACCGACCGGCACTTGCGAATTGCTTCTGCTTCGGGCACCTGCCGCAAGAAAAGACTGAGGAAAATGGCGTCGGCTGATGCTTTTATACCCCAGACGCTCTGACGTCGGGGAAAGTGCGACATCAGCCGAGGCCAGACCCAGACTTTGGAATCCGGCCGACCGAAGGGCTGCCTGAGGCAGGACAACCCATATGTTATGACTGCAGATGCATCCTTGAAGGACATCTCCAGTTATACTCTGTCGCATATCGTCTACTCAGAGGCGATCTCTGCTTAATATACAAGGCCATGTCAAACCCAGAGCTGTTGGACATGCTACACTTAAAGAAATCCCAATCCCTCAGAGCCACACGCTCCAGGGATCTAAACCTTGTCATCACAATAAACAAAACATGCTGGAGGGATAGGTTCCTGACCCAGAGACTCCCCAGACTCTGGAATAGACTGCCCATACATGTCAAGCAGAGCACCTCTTTGGCCCTCTTCAAAAGGAACCTTGACGATTGGATGGGAGAAAGGAAATTCACCCCGGGGCTCACATCAGTCACTCTGCTAGAAAGGGGTCCAGGGAAGTAAATAGTGTGGGAAGAAATAGCCAGGGAATTGCTATGGCTAGGCTTGTATAGGCCCTAGGGTCGATAACCTAGTACCAACCTATGAACCTATATAGTAATTTATGTTTCGGATTATAACTATCCACATATTTTTCATATTTGAGTCAACATGTCTGTAAGGAAGCATGGCAACACAATGGGTGAGGTGTCATTTTAAAGCTGCCATCCAGACAAATGCATTGTAGATATTACATGTCTGTCTGGTATGGTTAGTGATCTACAGTCATTTGTTCTCAAAAATATACATAAACTGTATATAAAATATGTAGTTATTTTCAGCTGTAGAATCTGACTTACAAGACAGAATGTCAACACTAGTACCATAACAAAGCTCTAGTTGTGCTTATTTTTTATTTATTTATTTTTTACACTGTGTGCATGGCTTCTACAGTTCAAGAGCTATGAACATGTTCTCCAAGTATGAATTTAGAAAATGAATTTCTGAAAAAATAGCTTGGGATGCACCACTGTTCCTACGGAGGAATTAGCAGCCAGCAATCCTGAGCTCCTGCTGAAATATGTTAATGACATTACACTGAGTTTCAACATTCTTTGTCTTAATCTGCCATTCACACTTTACTTTTTGCACCTGAAGGGCTTACAATTACGGATCTCACATTTTTAGTAGGGAGCTAACTGCTGTGACAGTGACATGATGTTACTTTCATAAATATTCCTGTATCATTATATTACTGTGCCTCACAGGAACAAACAGCATGCCATCAAAAGATATGAGTTGTTGCGTCTTTCGGCTTTTCCCGGTTAGGGGTCGCCACAGCGGAATTCAACTCATATTGAAAATTTTGTAATTTTAAACAGTAAAGTCACAGTTACTAGAATAAGGTGAAAAAGAATTGTTTGGCAACCAACATCTTGTCCTTAACATAGTGTAGTCTCACAGGAAACTCCAGCATAGCTATGTTTGCATGTATGCATGTATGTATGTACGTATGTATGTATGGTAACCTCAATGTATTCCAGATTTTTTTTATCTCACTCTTCAAAAAGAAGACTGCAAGTCAGGATAATAAAACATATGAAGGTGAAGAAGCCACAAAAATCAGGACACCTAAAAATATTTGCATCCAGTACTGAAAAAAAATAACAATGGCAGTTTATTGGTGCCAGGGCCCTCCATTTCACCTTGGCTCCATCAGGTAAGCTATGATCCTTGTCATTTTGTATCACTAAAATATATTAATTTCCATTTGAGCATCTTCCGCTAACCGAGACACGTTTTCATTACCAAAACAAACAAAAAAATATATAAATGATCTGAAACAGGTAAAATTCATTACCATTCACATCTCTTGCTCTCCCAATGTTGTAACTTTCTATCTTGTAATCCTCTCATTTCAGTGTTTATCATACATGCTGATTTAAACAAAATGGGGAAATTAGGTACAATCTATGAATATGCTGACCTTTAAGTATGGATGTTCTTACCTTCCCATGGCCAAACCCTGTATGAACCACTTACTGGAGCTAAAGCTTTAATATATGGATGTACCTATCCCAGTGAATCTTGTGCCTCTATCCTAATGACTGCTTCTAAGTGTGCCTTCAGATCCTTAAGGATTGCCCAGTTTAGCATATGTTGAATGGGTCTGACACTGGGAATTTGTGTACCGACTCTGCTGCATGTTGTTGGTGTGTGTGTGTGTGTGTGTGTGTGTGTGTGTGTGTGTGTGTGTGTGTGTGTGTGTGTGTGTGTGTGTGTGTGTGTGTGCGCCACTGGTCTAATAAGGATGTATGACAAACCGATTAAAGTTCACCTTCACATATTTTTTGTCCTCTCTTCAACTGACCATTTCTATTCTTAGCGCTGCGGTTTGCTAACATTGGTTGTGGAAACAGCAATCACATCATTCAAGACAATTACCTAAATTTCAGTTCAACTTAACAGTTTAAAATAAACTGCAGACATGACACATCTCCCCCTCTTTTCTCCAAAACAAAAGAGCCACAGAATTTTGTTAATGTCTATACAGCTCTGTCTGAAAAATATACAACATATATGCAAAACATTAAGTACATAAGTGGCGAACACGTAAAGTACATTAAAGATGAAACTAGTGTGCGTCAGTCTCCCTTCAGTACAGAAATAACCTGTTAAAAATGCAAAATGGTGCACAACTTCTGAAATCCACATTGTTTCTGCTGCTCCTCATAGGTGGATCACACAAAATCACTCCACTCCTGTACTGCAGTCTCAGTAGAAAACATCAAGGATTCACAAAACCCATTCACATCAGGTTCACTTGTTTTTGCAGGCTTCTTCCAGGCAGGTCAGGGCTTCTTTTATGCAAAACATTCCAAGACCAGACTATCCTCTGTGCCAAAATGCCAGTTAAGGCTGAAATTTTTACTCTTAACTGTAAGTACACTGCTATCTTAAGTAAGTCAGTAATAATTAATTAATTTCTTCAGTAAAGAAGACTAAATTTCTGCCTGAACTTGTTGTTGTTGTCTTTCGGCTTTTCCCGGTTAGGGGTCGCCACAGCGGAACTCCGGTCCGCTAATGATTGGCAGTAGATTTTCACAAATGCCGAGGTGCCAGCTCGACGTTCAACCTTCAATGAAGGCATGCCCATTTACGCATGTCTTTCGAATGCCCACCCAACAGTGGGGAGGACATGCAGACTTCACACAGAAGGCACCCCCCGCGCTCCAGCCAAGAATCGAATGGGAGAACCTCTTGCTGTGAGGTAACAATTAAAATCTTTATATAAATACCACATTTTAAAAATGAATATTGGTTGCCTTACTGATGACCTTTTCATCAAAGATGGTTCAACTTACCCTAATCAACCAAAATGCCACTATGGTGAAATTCAGTTCTCTCCAAAAAGTAATTTCTGAGGTGATGGAAAACCTTACACAATATCCAGGCAGGGGACAGATTCCACCATGTAATATACTCTACTAAAAAGTTAATGTATCCTAAAAAAATGAATGAATGAACTGATCTCAAACAATCGTCTTTTCATTCAGACCATGTTGACAGACTGGTCTTTGTAAAAAACGGCTTTTCATACCACACCCCTCAACAGCATGTTTGTCTTTCAGTTATGAAAATATGAACATAAATATGAAACTAGTGATTCATTTCTCTACTGCAGGACATCCTAGATTAAAAATCTTAGTGTCATTTTGTTAATATCTTCTTGCCTTTTCTAACACCACCTTTTAATAGTCAGTAAGTCACTTAGTTAAAGAACCCAGACCAAAAAAAGGTCTGGAGTGCAGACACCATAAGGAGATATGGCTGTTAACTGGAAGTATACCAAAAAGGAATTTTATGATCAAATGAGTTAAGCAATGCTCTAACTGTGCTGGTAACTTTATTTCACGGTGATATGTTTATGGGCTAAAAATGAACTGTCTGTGTAAATGACATGAAAATTACATTTCACTCAGAACAATAAAGAGAAGGAAGACAGTATCATAAAATGAAGTGTTTTAAATGGTAAAACAGCTACATTAGCTTTTCAAAATAATGGTAAGCCATTTTGACTTAGAAGAAAACTGATTATTCCCAGTATTGAGTTATGTGCAGCAGTGTCATTTGGAAACTGCTAAGGAACACTAACATGGCAGTAATTGCTTTGCTAACTTCTAGAAACAATGTAACAAGATACGTTGTTGCTAAAGCTTCATTCTGCAGCTGATGCTAACACATGAAGACAAAAGTTTCAGAGAAGACCTGAAGGAGGTCAGTATCCAGTATGTTTCCTTTTTCTTTTCCATCGTACCACAGCACATTTCAGCTATCTGTGGTGCACAAATCCTTGCTGTATACATTCTCTTATCCAAGTATCTGGCTTTACCAGTTCATCACTTCAATATCTAAAAACCATGACATATTGTGGCACAAAAAAAAACATTTATTCAATGCCTATTCTCCACATAACATACACATGAAATAAGAATAACAACAAAAAGTATTCAGTTTATTGAAGGTCAAACATTTAGAAAGATAAATGTCCCCTTGGCACAGAGGGATACAGCCCTTACTGTTCCCAGATAACCTGTGTTAAATTAGTGGCATGGGTGCTGCTAGAGCTGTAAGAGGAGAATTGAAGTGAGCAGCCCACGTTAGCTCACCCATCCTGCCTGTAGGGAGGCAGGCTAAAGGCTTGCTGCAATATGCAGCATTTAGACCTGTCCAGCTGCATGCTGTATGATCAGTGAACTACTCAACTGGGAGGCTGAGCACGCATGAAGTACGCATGCACCTCCAAGGCATGCAATCACAGTGCTACCATGGCTGCTATGAGGGAACAGGACTTAGGGCACACTCTCTAGCATGCAACATGACATGCACAGGCATCCTTGATTTCCCATTTGGCCCTGGACTTTGGTCAGGTTGGGCCCAGGGAGGCTAAGGTGCATCCTGATGAACCAGTAAATAAGGACAGGAGCTGGAGGTAGCAGATGGTCAGCTACAGGGCAGATAAAACATGCGGAAATATAAAATAAAATAAATAAATAAAATATGCAAAGATATAAGGTGTGCAAAAGAAGAGTCAGCCTATGATTTGGAATACTTTGATGTCCACACTTTTTGCCCAAGAAGAGAGAAATTAGCATAATATATTATCAAGGTCAGACACCTTTACATGATCAGCACACTAACAACTAGTTGTCCTCAATCTCAATAAGCATGCAACTTGGTTCTCATTGAAATCTCACCAGTGACACTGTCTTGACTGAAAATAAGTATCACAACCCAGCCACACCAGACACACACTACTGTTCCTGCAGATTCACTAATTATCTCAGCTTATTCTCCAAAATATTACCACAAGAAAAGAGTTGTGCACACTTACCATAAATGTAGATGTTCAACTGCATTCACTGTTGCAGTCATCACACTTGGATTTGGGTGATCCTGCCAGGGGAAGCCCTCAGTTGGCCCGAATTCCAGAGGCTTAGTATTTCAGTTGCTGTTGCTCCAGGACTGACGTCACGTCGTCAGTGGTATAAAATCAGACAGCCGACGCCATTGCATCAGTTTTTCTTGCCCCAAATGTCAGGAGCCCCCAAATAGGAAGCTAGGTTATGGTGGTAGAACACCAACAGCAGAAAGTAAATACCAAAAATACCTGTAAGGAGTGAGGAAGAGAGAGAAAGAAAGACAAGGGGGATGGAGGGTGGGAAACCAGGACTGCAACAGTGAATACACTCAAACATCTACATTTATGGTAAGTGTACACAACTGCACTATTTTCTTCATGTTTCACTGCTGCAGTCATCACACTTGGGTTGATTCCCAAAGCTGAAGAAAAGAGTGGAGGCGGTCAAGAAGACTGGGGGATGGCAAGGATGCCCTGCAAAACTGCTGTTGCAAAGCCTGCCCTGGATTTGGAGAAGATAGGTAGGTGATAATGCTTGCTGAAGGTATGAACAGAACTCCATGTTGCAGCTTCCAGAATGTCCCTGGTAGGGACCCCTCTGAGAAAAGCTGCAGAGGCAGAGGTTGCCTTGGTGGAATTCATCCTGACCCCCTTAGGGGGTGGTTTCCTGTGGTATTTGTAGCAGAATGGGATACAGTGTGCTATCCATTTGGAGATTGTTTGTTTGGATATGGCCTTGCCCTCTGCCCCTGCTGCAAAGTTGACTAGCAATTGGTCAGTTTTCCTAAAAGATTTAGTCCTATCCAGGTAGAATCTGAGCTGTCTATGCACATCTAGAGAATGCAGAATCCTTTCCCCTTTGTTTTGTGGGTTAGGGAAAAAGGTGGGCAAATGAACAGATTGGTTGAGAGCCACACTGGACACCACTTTAGGCATAAAAGTTGGGTTAGTCCTGAGGGAGACCATGTCAACATGAAAAATGATGAAGAGCTCTACAGCCATGAGTGCTTGTAGCTCTGAAACTCTTCTAGCTGAAGTGATGGCCAGAAGCAAGACTGTTTTCCAAGAGAGGAATTTTAACTCTGCTGAAGCTGCAGGCTCAAAGGGGGTAGTGTGAGCTTTTCCCACTGAGGTAGGAGCTCTTCTGGGTGGCCTTAAATTGTTAGCCCCTCTTAGGAACTGTCTGATGAGAGGGTGAGAAAAGAGAAGTGGCTCTGTGGTGTAATGAGCAGAGATGGCAGAGGCACGAATTTTAAAAGAAGAGAAGGATAGGCCCCTGTGAATTAGGTCTGCTAGGTAATCCAGGATGAGAGGTAGGGAGGGCTGTGCTGCTTCAGCTCCTTTAGTCTGGATCCAGGTGCAATACCTTTTCCACTTATCAGCATAGGATTTTCTAGTGCTGGGAAGTCTGGCCTCATGTATAACATCCAGGACTTGCTTGCTTAGGCTGGCAACTGGAGGAGAGGTCAGGGAATAAGCCAGGCTGCGAGGTTCAAGGTCTGCAATTGTGGATGCATAAATTCTCCAGTCTGCTAAGTCAGGAGAGTTGGGATCTGAGGTAGGTGCCATGGAGGCAGGGGTGACAGACTGCGAAGCAGTGGGTACCAGTGCTGGCATGGCCAGTCTAGGGCAATCAAGATTGCGCTTGGTTTTTCATCCTTTATTTTGAGTAGTACCCTTGAAAGTAGAGGTAGAGGGGAAATGCATAGATCGGGAGGTTTACACACTGGATGGATAGGGTATCCACTTCCCAGGCCTTGCTGTGAGGTTCCCTGGTGCAGAATTTGCTGAGCTGGTGATTGTTGTGGGAGGCAAAAAGGTCCACCTTTGGGGTGCCCTATTTCTGGGTTACGAGATTGAAGGTGCTGTGGTCTAGCTGCCACTTGTATGAGTCTAGGAGGCTTCTGCTTAAGTTGTCTGCCAGAGAGTTTTGGGAGCCTGGCAGGAATTGTGCTAGCAGGTGAATTTGCATGGCTGAAGCCATGTGCCAAAGGGTCATGGCTAGCCTGCAGAGGGGATAAGAGTGAGCTTCTCCATGCATGTTGATGTACCACATCACTGTGGTGTTGTCTGCTTTGATCAGTAGAGGCCTGGGGATAGCAGGGGTCTGAAAACTGTCAGAGCATGCCAAACAGCTAGCATCTCTTTTTGGTTGATGTGCAGATGTATTTGATTTGAGCTCCAATGGCCCTGAATGCACCTGCCGTCCAGGTGTGCACCCCACGCATAATCTGACACATCTGTGGTTAGGGTCTGGGCAGCGTGGGGTTGTGAAAAGGGAAGGTCCTTGTTGTGGCTGCATGCTGCTGCCCACCAAAGAAGATCTTTCCTTAGACAGGGCATCATAGGTATGACAGTTTCCAGGTCCTGAGAGAGTTGACACCAAAGGCTTTTTAGGTACCAGTGAAGTTTCCTCATATGGAGTCTGGCATATGGAATGAGTAGAATGCAGGATGCCATGAACCCTAGAGCTTGCAGGATTTTCCTTGAGGATAACTGGGTTTTGGTGGCTAGTTGAGAGATGTAGCCTGTCAGATAGGCTTGTTTTTCTGGAGTAAGGAATGCCATCTGGGATGCTGTGTCCAGGCTTGCTCCGAGGAATATAATTTTTTGAGTGGGGACTAGTTTGGATTTCTTTTCATTTATAGTATACCCCAGGGAGGTTAGTAGGTCCTTTACAAAGGTCAGGTGCTGTAACAGCTTTTCCTGACTGTCTGCCTGAATCAGGCAGTCGTCTAAGTAGGGGTACATTTGAATATTCCTTTGTCTGCAAAAGGCAATGGCTAGAGCAGGCATTTTGTAAAAACTCTGGGAGTAGAGAATAAGCCAAAGGGAAGCACAGAGAACTGAAAGTGCATAGATCCTGCCCTGAAACATAGATATTTCCTGCAAGAGTTCCTGATTGGGATGTGTCGATAGGCCTCTTTTAGGTCTAGGGTGGCTAACCAAGCATCCTTGGATAGCATAGGAAGAAGCTGCTGGAGGGTGAGCATTTTGAATTTTGGCATCACCAGGAAGGTGTTTAGAATTGATAGACTGAGGAATGAGTGCCATGTGCCCTCTTTTCTGGGTACCAGGAAAAGCCTGGAATGGAAACCTTGGCTTATCTGGTCTGCAGGAACAGGCTGTATTGCCCTCATGGAGAGCAGGGAATGGACTTGGTTTTGGGCCTCTGCCCACAGGTTTGGAGGAAGATCTGGGAACCCTTTTGGGGTTGGCAGAATGTGGAAATAAAATTTGTATCCCTGGGACACTATGTTGAGGACCCATCGGTCATTGGTGATGGAGGTCCAGTTTTTTGCATGGGAGGAGAATTTTCCTCCTAGGGGCACAAGCAGTTGGGCAGAGGTAAGGGGTGGAGTTGTAAAGTCATTGTGAGTGCTTTGCACTCCCTGTTTTTGAAGTGGAGGAACTCCATTGCTTAGATCTTTGCATTCCCTGGGACTGCTGTCAGGGGGGTCTGCTTCCCCTAGGTCTTGTCTGAGCTAGCCTTGAGGGGGCTGGAAAGGACCAGTGCTTGGAGGGGCAATGCCTACTGAACCTCAGAGGCTGGACCTGTAAGAAGTCTTTAACTGTCTGCATAGATTTAGCTTTTTCTTCCATCTTTTTTAAGACCTCTTCTGCCTTGGTGCCAAACAAATTGTCTTTGTTCAATGGTGCATCCAATAGTTTTGATTTGACATGGTCTGGCAAGGTCTGTTCCTTAAGCCAAGCATGCCTTCTAAGTACAGAACATGTCACTGCTGCCCTGCAGGATGCTTCTTGAGTGTCAAAGCCACATTGCAAGGTGTGTTTAGTGGGTCTATATTATATTCTTGAATGTCGACAATATCGAATCTGACATTGTCGACACGAGAATATCGAACGCTCAGAATCTTGAGTGTGTAAACGGAAATCTCCATAAGGGGAGATTTCCATTTACTGCAATGTAGTGCGGTCTCAGAGTTGGTATATTTAAGTAGCAGGGGGTGTGGGGTGTGCAGCCCCCCCCTATGTGGGGGTTGCAGGGGGGCTTGCCCCCCTGCTTAAACCCGTTAGGGTACTTTTTTCTTTCTTTTTTTTTTTTAAACGCTCGAGATTCTGAGCATTTGTTTAGTAACTTGGCTTGCAGAATGCATAAGCTCCTGTAATTTTTTATTTTCTGCTCAAGCCGGAAAGGTAGATATTTTTTGTTTAAGGAGTTCCATTGTATGTTGCAGGTATTTCAGCATGTGGAACTGACAATTTAGTGCTCTAATGGCAAGAGTTGCAGAGGTGTATACTTTTTTACCCATCTGTCTAAAGCTTGGAAATCCCTGTCTGAGGGGGTGGGATACTTAGCTGTGGTTGCTTTTATTCCTTTAGGTCCTTGGGAGATGACCTCTGGGTCAGCAGTAGGATTTTTGAAAAGAAATTTGTGTGAGTTAGGGACTCTGTAATACCTGTCAGGTTTCCAGAGAGCAGGTGGGAGGGTGTCAGGAGTTAAACTGGATTCCTTAAAGACATCATCCACAACATCCAGGACAGGAGGAAAGGCTAAAGGTCTGTGCGGTGGTAAATCTAAGAATTCCCCGAGTCTCTTTTTGGACTGAGTATAATCCTGACATTCCCACTGGAAATGCTCCCTTAAAGTATGTAGGGTTTCACCAAATGAAAAATCCTCTGGAGGAGAGGCAGAAGGAATGGATTCCTCTGCATCTGAATCCTCATAAGCAGACAAGGGTTGCATGTCTTCATATTTAGAAACCTCAGAGTCATCGGACTCCTGGTCATATAAAACTGCTGGGGACAAGTCTCTTTTTCTTTTGGAAAGGATAGGCTGGCACGATAAGGTCTTCCGCCATTTTAAGCATTTGAGATTGAGGCATGGAAGCAGGTGCTTGAGCTTGGGTCATCGATTTCTTAGGCTTAGTTTGTACCCTAGGCCTTAGAAACTCAGTAGTTTTAGAAAGAACTGAAGTCACAAAAGAAGTCGTCGGTTTGTGTCGAATATCGGTAGTACGAAGAACTTCCTTGGAAGCCGGTGCCTGCTCAGCAGCTCCAGAACCATCCAAGATAGAGACATCTTCAGGATCCTTAGTCAAAGAAGAGTCTTGGCGCAAACTGGACTCCGAACGGGTCTCAGCAGCAGCCTGCGAATCCACAGAGGTGGGCATCAGGGGCTGCGAAAGCACCTCAATGAGGACCAGTGAACTGGTGACTAGCTTAACGGAAGCATCGTCGACAGTTTTGGACCTGTGCGGTCTGTCTCTGTCTTTATCCTTACGCTGTTTTCAGAAGATAGGTAGTCGGATGGCTTACCAAAGCCATTTCGGAATCGGAGATTGAGAGCGAAAATATTTAGCTATAATAAGAGCCCAACGACATATAGTTCTGGCGTTGAAAAAAGCACAAAACTGACAGCGAGGGATGTCATGGTCTGGGCATAAACAGGTGACACAGTAAGAATGGAAATCTCTGTGTGGTATTTGCTTTCCACAGGCGAGACAATTGTTAACTTTTTCTGACATCGGTTAGAGCAAGAAAAAAGTTTCCCCAACGGGGTACTTACCAACTTCAATCGGAAACGAAAACTCAGGTAGAGGCCAACCGGCACTCGTGTGCACTGCTTCTGCTTTGGGTTCCTCGGCAAGAAAGACTGATGTAATGGCATTGGCTGCCTGATTTTATACCACTGATGACCCGACGTCAGTCCTGGAGCGACAGCAACTGACGCAGAAATACTAAGCCTCTGGTATTCGGGATGACTGAGGGCTACCCCTGGCAGGATAACCCAAGTGTGATGACTGCAACAGTGAAACACGAAGAACATCAGTGGTACAGCCTGTGCATCTGCTGGCACAAACATAAAGTGATTGATGTATCTCGAAAGAATGAGATATAAAGGGAGAAACAAAATTAGTTAAAAAACTCACTTACTTTTCTATGATCATCAGCTCTAAAAACGTAGCAGTCACTCTGACTAGCTAAATTCACAGAATCTTTAATCACACAGGCAAAATAATTTGGCTCATTACTGTTGTGAATCAGCTTGTTGACATTCCGGGGTTGGTGTTCAAAGATGACAGTAGTGTGTAAAGGGTCATAACTGTTTCCATCATCTATTTCACACTGCAGTGCTGCTTGTGAGACTCTCAGGTTGACTTTTGTTAGAAAAAGTTTTTCACGATGGCCATGTGTGCTCCGTTTTCGAACCTCTGATACAACCCATGGTAACATAGGCATAGTAGTTAGAGAATGAACAGAAATGTGTCCAACAAACTGCAGCTTAAAGTGCACAGGCTTGTCCTTCAAGACTCTGGACCTCTTATGATGTTGATATTGTGGTTCCATGTTGACATCAAAAAGCAGCTGTGACTTACTGTAGTCTGTGATCAATATATGTTTAAAATAAGAGTGACTTCCTGCAAAGAGTAAAAACAATTAATTTAACTACAGAACAAAGTAGAATGTCAGTTTCAAAATATGCCAAAATATGCCAAACTGATCATTTAAGCCTATTTTCATACTCACTCCACACTTTCCAGCTCAATTGCTTTCGGTACAATTTATTTTAATTGTTTTAGACAAAGAAAAGCTATTACAATTGAGTATTTCCCATAGTTTCTTCAGCTGATCTCACACTGTTTAGGGGGAAACAGTCACTGCTTACTGTATGCAATAATGCTATGCTTCTAAAAACAAAACTACAGTGCCATGAAAAAAGGCAAGTAGTTTGTGAGGCAATCGAATGTTTTATACACTTTTCTGGCAGCCTGCTAAAATTGTTTCTAATCAGAATATAAAGTTACATATACTAGCCTGATGTGTATTTATTTAATTAATGCATGATACATCAGCTGGCTGATCTGAAGACCTTTTTCAGTAATGACTTCAACCACATCAAATATGCAAAGGTGATCAAAAAAATACCATGGTAATAATATATTGGGTACAACACACATCAACAGCTCAAATTAATTACATGCACAGGATGCAATAACCTGATACATACCTGTGAGTCAAAATCAAAACTTTGTGGCTCTGTGTATACTAGTCTGGTTGTTAAACATGTCATGTGCAAATATGTACTGTATTGCAAGAAGTTTCACAGTCACAGAGAAACACTGCACATGAGTCTGTGCTGACATTCATAAAGAATACTGCATGTGTGTGTGATTAAATTCATGCAAAATATTGCACATGTCTCAGCTGACATTTTGTCTGCGCTGACTACAGTAGCTGTACATTAAGCCACTCCATCAATTATCTAGAAAATCTCCCCGGATATACGGAACCGGGTCTATATTAGAACACCGAACATTTAAAATGTCGAGTGTTCTAATATCGACCCATTTTTCCAACAGAGCGCTGAAAATATCGAAGAAGCAGAAAACCAAATTCTTTCCTAGGGAAAGAATTCGGTTGTCCGTTTCTGTTGCTTCGGTATTTTCAGCGCTCTGTTGGAAAGTTACGGGTTGGGTTCAGGTAAGTGTGCGATTGAGTGCGGGTTAGGTATGTGTGCGATTATGTGGACATGAGGGTTAGGGCAGGTTAGGTGAGTTAGGGTTAGGATGTGGGTTAGGTATGTGTGCGATTGTGTGGATATGAGGGTTAGGGCAGGTTAGGTGAGTTAGGGTTAGGGCGCGGGTGAGGTGAGTGTGCGATAGTGATGGACCTTAGGGTTAGGGTTCGGGTTAAGGTAAGTGGATAGTTAGTGGTGTGTGTATAGTTTAGTGTAGGGTTAGCTGTAAGATTTTAGGTGTATGTGTGTGGATTGCTGTTTGTTTGGTGTGCTTGTGTTGTGTATATGTGTTTTGGAACAGCAAATTTTTTCCCTATGAAAAAATTTGCTGTTCTGAACGTTCGATGTTTGGTATTTTCGACTGGTAGGGTTCGATATTAGAACACTCGACATTTTGAATGTTCAGTGTTCTAATATAGACCCGCGGAACCATAGATAAGCAGTGGCAGACTATGCAGGGGCTTTATGTCATTAACCAACATTACTGAGAGTACATTTTTTATGTTTAAAATACTTTCCACTTCTAGGTTGCAAACTGTTCCCCAGTAAATTAATATGCTTTTGTCTGGTATCTTCATATAAGAATACTGACTGATTAATGGACTGAAACAAGTTTAAATGTCTACTTCTAAGGTGTTGGAGGTATAGAGAAGGGGACCATAAAAACACTGAACAGAGGACACTATGGCTTGTGCAAAACAGCATGAACAAGTTAGGACATGAAATAAAAAATAGATAAGAATGTACTCTGTGTGTGATTACTTCTTGCAGTGCTACAGAGAATGGAAAACATCAACAAAGAGAATGCAAGACAATAAAATTTGGCATGGCTTAATTTACACTGCAAGTGGTCAAAGCTTTCTGTTAGCAGATCAGCGTAACTAAAAAAACAGTGGTCAAGTGGTCATATTGCTCTTGTTACAACAAAGTACATGCTTCTAACCTGATGAAGCCCAGTAAAGGGTAAAACCTCTCATCTATTTAAATATTTTTATTTTCAAAAAAGACATATTGATTTTCACCAAAAACAGAAGGCAAAGTACAAGGTTCTTCTACGAAATAAGGCAACAACACCAGCTTCAAAAAAGGCTGTATAAGCACTTTAGTTCCTTTATTCCACCATAAAAACGGAACTTCATCAGATACAATAAAACACCTCATTTTCTTCCATTTAAATAGTACATATCAGTCATGTGATCTAAAATGAATGTCTTTGTTTTAAAAACAAATACAGTTATTACAGATTATCAAAGGGTTATCACCGTTAAAGGTGTATACAATTGTCAGACAAAGGGGGTTGATTATGAGGCTTTATGCCAGACATGCAATGCTTATTACATAGGAAAAAAGGAAAATGAATTAAGAAAAAAGGTGTATCAACACAACTACGCTATTAGGAGGCAGGATGGGACTAATGCGTTATATAGGCATAGTACCACATGTAAAGATTTAAAAAAATTTGGATTCTGTGTGTTGGAAAAGGTTAGAAAGCAGGAAAGAGGTGGAAATTGGTCGAATTTTCTAGAATATAGGGAAATTTTTTGGCAGGTTTTATTAAATGCAAGTACCCTGCCTGGTTTAAATGACAGAATTTCAATTAGTAGTTTGTTGAATTTAAGGGCGGAAGAAATTTAAAACCAA
>NC_056729.1:302910630-302935630 GCF_019279795.1 Protopterus annectens
CAGAAAATCTTTTCTATTTGGACATATATGACTTTTTGGTAGTGGGTTTCCTGGCCTCCTGCAGAACCTAAAGCACATCCTCAGAAACGAGGTGCCCAAAAGGAATCAAAACTCTATCATCCACAGTGTCACTTCAAGAGTGGATAGATGAGGATGGACAAGACATCTCTTGTCCTGTGTGGGAAGATCCACCCGGTGAGATAACTTGTGGTGATTGTCCTTGGCAAAGTGAGAAAGAAGGGGGAACCAATGCTGTTTGGGCCAAAAGAGAATCATCAGCAAGATTTTGGAAGAGTTCTACCTGATCTTGTGCAGAACTTGTGGTAACAAGGAGAAGTGTACAGATACAATCCCTTCCAAGGAAAAGAGAGGGCCATCCACATTCCAAATCAGAGGGCTTGGCTTGTGACTTTGGAACAGAACACAGGAAGATTTGTTCAACGGGGAGGTGAAAAGATCTACCTGAGGAATACAAGAGGGATGCTCATTGCCAAGTGTACCCCTGTTGTATGACTTTCAGAACCCACTTATTTGAAACAATCTGGTGCTCAACAGAAGATATATACTCACAGAGAGGGACAAAATGCCAGAATTGGGGTGGAGGTAGGAGGGCAAGAAAAAGGCCAATAGTCATTTTGATTTCTGGATTGTCCTTGTTTTTGAGAGGTGCTCCTTTTCTTTTTGGAGCCTCCTTGCCATTGCTTTTTAAAATCTTGTTTGATGGCAGCTTGTTACCCAAACTGCTTTGTGAAAAAGGGAGCTGAGATGGAAGGACATTTTTATTTGCCTTAAGAAAGGAAGGTTGGAAGATTTGGGTCAGCTCGTGAATCAACACTTCCTTCCCATCAGATTTCTTAAGCACCTCAGCTGCAGGAATGAACAGAAATTTCTTTTCCAGGGGAGAATTTAAGATTTTAGCTGTAACACAGTAATGTGCATAGTACGTTGTGTTAATGTGTACTCCTCTAGTATCATGACGTAGTTAGGTAGGGGTTTGAATCCTGCAAATGACAACTGTGTTTGTGTGTGGTCTCCTTGGGAAGGAGCAACCTTTTAGGGTTGGGAGGGTGGCCTAAAGGTTAAGGTGTTTGCCTTGTAAGCACAAGGTGCAGGGTTTGAGTCTCACAAGGGATAATTGGCTAAGCTTAAAATGGCTCGCAAGGGCAGTTAGCTTAGTACTAATCTATGAACCTATGAACTTCTTCAGGAATTTGAGAATGTAATAAAGCAAATCTTTTTGTGACTGACTTAGCTGAAGCAGCAGCCCTAGAGACAGTATGAGCAGCGGCATAACAACACATTAAGGCATATTTAATTTATTTATTTTCTTTATTTTACAGTTTTTTACCGGGATAGTCCATTGGGCCGAGAAGAGCCCGTTTTCAATGGAGTTTCGGGGAGTAAAGCTCCATAAGACATTATACAAATTTAGACAAATCATTAAAAATCTGTAATACAGTATACAGTTTACAGATGAAAACAACATTTCACTAAATATTTACAAAACCTGTCAGAAAGTATTTTCAAAATACCTTAGTTTATACAGTGGAGAATTTAAAAGTAGAAGTGAAAATGCCAAGGACAATTATATCAGAAACATATACAAAAGAGCATAGCTCTCAACAAATCAGAGACAAATCTCAACAGAATCTGTGACAACTCCAGAAATAATCATGGACAATCAGAAACATTCTTAAAATATTAATACTATTAACATCAGACATTGACAGAGTGAGAAAATGTGAAATATCATCCATTTTCTGAAGTAAAAACTCTATAACTCTAATTATTGCTATTATTTACTAAGTGTAATTCTCCAACTTGTTTCCAAAAGTCACCAGTTTTAGGAAGAAATTAAGAAACACAGAGCTATAATCAAAGTCAAAATCAGGGATAGTTGAAAGGTATGCAAAAGTGGTGTTAAAGGTATTTTTTGCCCCAGAAGACAGGAGGATATCTACTAACTAGCAGCTCCTAGTCAGATGGAATGGGATTGGTATAAGCAGTATTTATTTATTTTATTTTACATTTGTTAACCGGGGGTGTCTGACTGAGCAGAAAAGGCCCTTTTTCAGCAGAGGCTCGGGGAGAAAAGCTCCACAAAGAAAAATTACAGACACATTTAGTTATTTAGACATGATCAGTATGTACACAAATTACAAGAGACATGTTTTTACAGTGGTATGCGGCACATACAGTTACAGTGGAGAGAACAAACAAAAAAATATTAATTTTAAAAATAAAGGTAATTAATAGATTTGTGGTGTACAGCTGAAATTTGGAACATAGGTAGAATACATACATAGTACACAGGTAGAGTACATACATTGTAGATTAGCCAGTGTTTGTGAGTAAGATTGAAAACTATTATCAAGTGCTCTAGATTTAGTATGTATATGTTATCTGCTTTCACTAGCCTGGGGAGCAATCATGGCACTGCCAACTTTGCTTGAGATGTTGCCTGATGAGGTCTTTAAAGGAGGCTTTGGATGATGTGTTTTGAATGCTAGTAGGGACAGAGTTCTATTTTTTAGCCACTGACTACTATATAGTGCATCTCCAAAGCTATTGTAGCTGTTGGTGACTTCTAGTAGTAGTTTGCTTGATGATCTCAGAGGCCTTTTGGGTGGGTAATGTTGTATTAGGTTTTTGAGGGCAGGACACTTACTGGGGAGGTAATAGATAGAATGACACAGGCAGAGCTGATTGCAGGTTAGAAGGTTGGGTAGTTCAAGCCAGTGGAGCCGTCTCAAAGCAGTACAGTGATGAGTTCTATATGAGCAATTTGCAGCAAAGTGGGCAATTCTGTTATAGCAGGCTTCCATTTTGCTTAGTTCAGTTTTGTTGAGATTAGTCAGAATGGGAGATACATAGAATAGGGTGGATAGAAGTTGGGAGCGAGCAATGGCTGATCTTGTGTTGTTGGTAAGAAATGGTTTGATACGGTAGAGTGACCCCAGTTTGGCATGTACTTTTTTAATAGTTAAGTTGAGATGACTATCAAATTTTAGGTGGGAGTCTATGGTTATTCCCAATAGCTTAGCCTGTGCCACTGGTGCAATTGGAGTAGCATTTGTGGAGTAGATAGTGAATTGAATGTTGGTGTTTTTGTTAGAACTGGTTATAATCATAAGCTGAGTTTTCTTTGGATTGAGGATAAGTTGGGCTTTGGTAAGGTAGTTTTCAATGCCAGAGAATACTAGTTAAGTTGTTTGCAGGAGGGTGGGAATGTTTTGTGCAGCACAGATTAAGGTAGTGTCATCTCCATACTGAATTATAGATGCATGCTGTGTGGAGGTCATTTGTGAAGACTGAATAGTAGTGGTCCTAAGATAGAACCCTGTGGGACTCCTATAGTTATGGGCTGCTGAGGAGAGAGAGAATTTTCCCATTACACAGCTTGGTACCTGTCAGTTAAGAAGCTTTGGAATCAGGTAAGAGTGGAATTTGATAGATAATATTGGTTTAGTTTGTTTAGCAGGATTTGGTGTGAGACTGTGTCAAATGCTTTGGACATATCCAAAAAAAGAGTTGGCACTTGTAGGCCTTCATTTTTGAGACAGTTTACTGTGTCTGTGAAGCAGAGGAGGGCTGTAGTGGTACTATGGGCAGGTCTGAAACCATACTGAGTAGGTGACAGGATGTTGCTGTCTAGGAGATAGTTTAGCATCTGGGTATGGATGCATTTTTCTAGGATTTTGGCCAGGGGGAGAGTAAAGCAATGGGTCTGTAGTTATTAAGTTCAGTGGAGGTCCCGCCTTTATGTATGGGTGTAACAGGATATTTTCCAGAGTTTGGGCACATAGTTTTCAACAACTGATCTGTTTATGAGAGTGGAGACTGGGATAGCAATAGCATCTACTGTGAGTTTCAAGAAACAGCGGGGGAGTAGGTCAGCTGCTGTTGATGAGGTTTTTAGTTTGGAGAGCATGCTTTTGATTGAAGTGAAGTGGTGGAAACTGTTTTGAGGGTAAAGTTTGTATTAGTGTTATTTGTGTTGGGGGGGGATAGTGGGGACGGAACTGTCCTGTGATACTAAGGATAGAATTGAGTTCACAAAGTGGGAGTTGAATTGTGTTTCGATGGGAACTTTAGTGTCAGGGGTGGTTGGTTTGGGGGTAGCCTTTTGGGTGGATTGTAGTAGCTGGTTTACATTTTTCCAGAATTGTTGCGGGTTGTGTTAGTATTTAGTTTGTAATGTTGTGTAGTACGATTTTTTGTCCAGCCTAATGCATTTTTTTTGCACGGTTGCGCAGTTCTTGGTACTTAGTTAGGCTTTGTGTTTCTTTGTTTTTTTGATAGTAAAGCCAGGCAGCGTCTCTGGACTTGAGGATTTGTTTGGTTTCTTTACTGAGCCAGGGGTTTGTAGAGGTTCTAACCTTGATTTTGCGCAATGGAGCGACAGTGCCTAGGTGCTGTAGAAATATTTTGTTGAAATATGTTACAGGCTGGTCAAGTGGGAGGGTTTTTAGGGGAGTCCAGTCACAGTTACATAGTAAAGCGTTGAGGACCTCAGGAGATAATTTTTTTGTGCTTCTAGTGGATATATAGTTAGTGGTTTTGCATATGCTTGTTCTACTACGCATAAAGTATATTATGTTGTGGTCACTTAAGGTGTCTGGGAGACTGCCTGTGTGAGGGTACAATGTGGGGTTGTTAGTTAGGACCCAGTAAAGGATGGATTCCCTTTCAGATTTTTTATCACATCTAGTTGGAATTTGGACTAGCTGCTGGTAGCTATGGAGATTTATTAGATTACTTGGTGGTTCTGATATACAAGTGAACCAATATAGGTTGAAGTCCCCCAGAATAAGGGTTTCTTGTGAGTATGTGGGAGAACACCAGGATAAGAAGTCTTCAAGGCTAGCGGGTGTATTACCATGTGGAATATAGATCACAATTGTGGTGATGACCTTTTTAAGGTTGAAGTTGAAGTTGTGAGATAAGTAAGTCCCAATTATTGGGGGAGGGGTAGGAGTTTGGTAATTGACGGACAGTTAAGTTGGACTTGTACAGTAAGGCAGTTCCACCCCCTTTGCGAAGTGGTCTGTCTTGTCTAATGATATTGTAGCTGGTAGGGAGAACTTCTGAGATAGCTATGTTTTTATTTAGCCAGGTTTCTGTTAAAGCAACTATGTCTGGGGAGTAGTGTGCTATTGTGGCCTGGAGTTCAGGTATTTTATTTTTGATACTTCTAATATTAATATTTAGCATTAAAAGATGGTTGGTTTTGCTGTTGTTGTTGATTTGCCCAGGGATGAAGAAAGTGGGGGTGTTATGTTCTGACATTTGTGTTGTAGCAGTTTGTGTTGGACAGGATGGATTTGGGCCTGGGTTGGGGTGGATATCCCCACTTATGGTGAGCCTGGAGTTAAAATGGTTATACAGATGCTGGAGTTTGGTGAGAAATGTGAGAAAGTATTGTGTTTTTTTGGAGTAGGAATGAGAGCATATGTGTTTAGTTCTGAATTGGTCCGTTATGTAGTTCTTGAATAAATGTGGGCAGATATTATTATAATGTGTGGTGTCTGTATACAAGAGTGCATAATGTAGTGTTGTGCTACTAAGTTTAGGGATATTGCTAGAGTGATAACTTGTGGTGGTGCAATGAATTATGAGAAGACAGACTAGACTTCGTTGTGTGATAGTCATGGTTATAAAGTTTAAGTTGTTTCTAGGTGGGGGGTCCGAACGGGAATTATAGGGTTGCACTATATGTGGATGGGGAAGTAGTGTGGGTGATGTAAAAAATGCCTAGTGGGAATGAGAGTGATTGGAGGTATTTTGTGTGGAGCAAGTTGGTGTGGTATAATGTGATATGACTTGAGGAGCTGTGATTGGTGGAGGTGATGTGAGGGTGAGCTGTGGCTGTGATTACTATAAATGTAGAGGTAGTGGGGGCGGGAGGGAATAGGGGGCAGGGAAGCAGAGAGAGCCCGAGCGTTAGCGAGGGCGAACGGAGCAGGGCAGAGCCAACCAAGACAAGAGAAAAAAGTACGTATTACTTTACAAATCTGAACACTTTAAACAAATTCCTGAGGTCTAATGGCTTACCGGCAAGCAGAATGTAATTGCTGAAGAGCACTTGTGTCCTGGTGGGAGACTAGAAATTTAAAGATGGCTCCATGTTCAGCAGGATTCTAATACAGACTTTGTATCGGGGGGGGGGGGGAGATAGCACAAAGGGTGTAAACCAGGTGGAATGCAAAGAAACCAGAGAGGCAATCAGTGGAAATCAGTGAAGGCCTCAGAGGGGGGTAAGTAATAATTCAAACTACCTGTAAAGTGAAGGAGAGAAGAGACAGCAAAGTTTATTAAGGTTGGGAGTGTGTCTTCACATTGACTTGCTGATTAGTAACCAGTTTGTGCTCAGATTAGAGTAGGGAGATACATTAGCAATGGAGATGCAAATAAACAGGTGGGCCTCCAAGTGATACAAACTAAGGCAGAAAGCACTGAGAGGGCTGCTTGATGGTTAATTTAGTCATAGGGATGTGAATTAAATGTATACAGTCTATTGGACAGTTAGGATTACTGTACTAGCGGGGGGTGGGGAGGACACAAGGCTACAACAGTCAGTTTTATTAGCAAGCTGAGAACTACTAAGAAATACTGCTAAGAAATAATAGTATGTCTAACAAAATAAATTATCAATAGGGAAATAATTGCAGGGTCTGCTTTAGGGCTAGAAAACAAGAATTTGTATGTCTGAGGTACCCTGTAAAACCAATTGAGATTCCCCAGGGGGAGAAGGTTGCCTGACAGGTAAACTGCAAGATGTAAGAAAAAATGTCTCTAAACCTGGTAAAGCAGGAGGAAAAACTGCAGGCTGAGAAACACACAACTGGTAAATCATATTTCATCTGCCGAACAACAGGGATTTCATTTTGATCCTACTGAAAAAACTCTTTCATTTTAGACACTGTTTTAGAAAAAGAAAGCATTTCTTGAGGGAAATCTGAAGTAACACATTCTTCAGAATCAAAATCTTCAGCTAGTGAAGAAAATCCTGAGGCACAACATTATTCCTCTACTCCCTGCTTTTCCTGACTGAAAATCAGAGTCAGAAAGTGTCTATAAGGTAGCAGCTTCTGCTGGGAACCCTTTTTTATTTTCATTCCTGAAGAGGAAGTGGAAAAAATAAAAGCAGAAATTAACTCCACAGCAAATTTCAGCAAATCTTTCCTGTCCACACAAACAGGAGAAGCAAAAATCTGATATTGTTAATCCTCGTTCATTCCATACGTGTGGGTATCGGTTCTGACCTCCAAACCGAGACGGCCATCTTCCAAGATCCAAACTCTCGAGCTAAAAACTCTTACCCAGAATTTCCCTCTCCCTGTTACCTCAGATTTCATTTGCCGCATCGCCATTTGGTCGTGTCAAGCTACTTCTCTTGAGCCAAGTACAATATTTTTCTTCATACTAAATTCTAAAACAGCCTTTTCTCACAGAAAAGTTATTAGATAGTTTTCTCTTACCTTATCACATTTAGCAACTATCTTTTCTTGAATCTTTTCAATTCCTTCCCTCCTCTTTACTGGGAGGTAATTTCTTTTTTACAATCGTTGGTAAACCCCCTTTCCTTCTTACCTTCGGGTAATTCTTGTACCATTGCTGGTATTTTTTCTGGGTTTCTTTCTTTCTTTCTAACATGGCAGATAAAAAAGGTAGTCCAGGATTTAAAAGATGTTTAGATTGTGGCCATAAATTACCTACTTCAGATGCACATTCCCTTTGTGTCTATTTCTTGGTTGTGCCTCAGCTGACCCACCCTGCAGGATTTGTAAGAATTTCTCTAACAGGACGTTGTTTGAGAGTAAAAATAAATTAATATTGAAGGGGCTACTTAAATTGACTTTTTCAGAGGCTATTTCTGGGTCGGAGGCTTCAATCCCTCCAAGATCCCATAAGAAAAAGAGTGATGAGCATATAAAAGCCAAGTCTCTTCCTTTGCCCCCTGCTGGGGACTCCCAGGAACCGAGACCCAAGAAAGCTAAGCTTTCCAGTTCGGATTTGACTTCTTCGACTCTAGCGCTTTCAGTACCTAGACCTTCGGCACCGAGGCTATCGGCGCCATCTGTGACTTCGGCACCAACTAGCATGCCCTTTACCGTATCTGTACCGAAGGGCTCCTCAGTTCAGACTTCTTTACCAGTACCGACTGTCCAGTTGATGCAGACTGTTACGACGTCGATGGATTTTTCGACGCCCATTGCCTTTTTCGCTCCGACAACTTACCCGGCACAGACTACCCTCTCAGCACTGACCATTCAGTTATCAGCACTGATTTTTTCGGTTCCAGCCTTAGCGCAGACAACCACTTCGGTATCGACCCTTTCTTCGGTGCAGACTATGACTTCGGCACCGATGATTTCCTCGGTGCAGATACCTGTAGTTCAGTCCTTTACAGCCCCGTTGTTTTCAGCGCAGACCTCCGAGGTGGGCACCGAGCTTGCTCCGTCTTTGGATAGACCTGACTCCCCCTCAGCCGTGTCCGTTAAATCCACTAGAAGCCTCTCTGAACACGTGTTGCGTCTTGTGGATCAAGTACTTTTGGGCAGAGGTATCCCGCCCCCCAGGACCTATCCTTCCTCGGGAGGTGATCACCCTTTACCAAAGACCCCTACTTATTCTCCTCCTTCATTGCTTTTGAAGCCCCTTGATATAGCACAGTCTTCCCCCTCTACGGTTTCCTTTATGGACCTCACTAAGGAGCCGCAGTTGCCTTTGTGGCAGGAGAGTTTTGCTACGACCTAGGATGTCAGCTGTGGCATACGTAATTTGTTGTCTCACAGCCACCCAGGGACTCCGAGTTGGCAGGCTGAGTCACTTAGGAAAGGGGTGACCCCTGTCCTGGGCACTCATCCCTCTTCAGGTGGACCGGCCTTCCAGCTAATGGAGAAGGCTCTGGCATCGGTTGGCGATCCTGTGCTATCACTCTCCCTGCCCTCCTCTGGACTGCAATGTACACAAGTCGCTCCTAGATGATACCGGGCACAAGGGCCTCAGGATATACTCCCACAGGAGACCCCTTTTGCACTGAATTCCCTAGCTTCTCCTTTTGAGGAAATTCATCAAAAGAGCTTGTGCAAGGGGAAGCACATGGACTCCACAGAGGAGTCCCTTACTGAAGACACAGACTTTGATGATGGGAAAGGGTCCCCTTCCTCACCCTCTGAGGTATCCTTTGGTGATATTCTTGAAATTCTTAAACAGAGAGGTGGCTGGCAGCCCTTGAACCCGACCTCTGAAGAGTCTGTGTTCCTGCAGGCCTTTCACGCCCGGCCCCCTACCTGCTGGGTTACTCCACCTGCTGACGAACTGGTCCGGCTCATTGTGCAGTGTGCGTGGAAGGCTCCTGACACCGTTGAGGCCATTCCATGGAGGCCAGATAAAATGTTGTCCCTTCCTGCTACTGATCCCCATTGGTCCAAAGGTCTTCCTGTAGATGCTTTGGTGGTGGCGGCTGCAACTAAAAAGGACCTGGCGGAAGAAGAAATTCAGACTGTCCATCCGCCCAACAAAGAGTCCCAGGCTCTAGACAGAATAGGGAAGTGTACCTTTGCATCAGCGACCTTTGCAATCAGGTCCCTGAATTATATGGCACACTTTACCAGGCAAGAGATTTAATTTCTGAGATCTCTGAAACTTGGCAGGAGCTGTGTCTGTGACAAAGTGGTCTCTCAGCTAGCCACCATTAAATTATTTAACTCCTCCATGCACCTGATATCTCACACATCAGAAGGAGCAGCTAGAGCGGTGAGTTCAGGCATTGTTCTGAGATGGCACGCCTGGATGCGCTTGTGTAATTTCGCCAAACCCTTCAAGGCTTCCTTTTCTCAATGCTCCCATTGAAGCCTCTTCATTGTTTGGACCCAAGGTTAAAAGCACACTGGCCAGATGTGAACAAGACGGTAAAGACCCTTTCTGCCATAGGTGTCCTTTATTCTTCCCCTCAATGGGCTTTCTCCAGAAACCAGAAGAGTGGGAAGATATGGTACAAAAAGTCTCAGGGTCCTTTCCGTGACATACAGGCAGAGTTCTCCCCCAGAGGCAGAGGGGGAAACTCACAGGGAAGACGCCCTTTTCGGGGCAGGGTGTCCACGTAATCAGGGTTCCAATGACACTTTCCCCTGGCCAATCCTACCAGCGCGCCTGAAGAGCTTCCCAACTGCTTTCCTCTGGAAGTGGTTGGGGGTCGTTTCTCTTTGTACCCTTCTGCCTGGCTAACCATCAGAACCGATTCTTGAGTACAAAGGATAATAACCAGAGGTTATCAATTCCCTTCGACCTTTATCCCACTCCCCTAACAAACTTATCCGACTTTCCACCCAGTCAAAGGGAAGAAGCAGCTTTAGAGATTTCAAAACTGCTAAGAAAAAGAGTCATCCAAATAGTCCCTCCAGACCAGATAGGATCCGGATTCTAATCAAGACTATTTTTGGTGCCAAAGAAAACTGGGGACTGGAGACCAATTTTGGATCTCAGTGTATTATTGAACAAGTTTGTAAAAGTACAAAAATTCTGGATGGTCACAATACAGTCTATCCTTCCACTTTTGGAAAAAGATGATTGGATGTGCTCGATAGATCTTCAAGATGCATACTACCACATAAAAGTGGACATACCATCAAGAAGATTCCTTTGCTTCTGTGCGGGAGCCAGTCACTACCAGTTCAGAGTACTGTCCTTCGGACTCTCTACAGCCCCCAGTGTGTTCACAAAGTGCATGGCAGTAGTCACAGCTCACTTGCGGCTACAAAGATTCCAGGTGTTTCCATACCTAGACGACTGGCTCATCTCCGCCCCCACCAGACATCTATTGAAAGAAGCCCTGGCATTCTCTCTACTCTCTGCAGAAAGGCTAGGCATAACCATAAACTGGCAAAAATCCAATCTCACCCAATCTCAGTCCACAGAATTCATAGGAGTCATCTTGAATACAAAGAATTGCAGAGCACAGAATTCTAAGGATAAAGCAACAACTGATCCCAATCCTTTCAAGGGAGAAATCCACAGCTCACTCTGTTTTACAGTTGTTGGGTTCCATGGCAGCCTCCATCACCATTGTCCCCCTGGCCAAGTTTCACATGAGGCGTCTGCAATGGCTACTGCTCACCCAATGGTATCTCTTTCCGTACCCTCTTTCAGCCAAGATTCGGGTAACTCACAGGTGCAAACAGGATTTAAATTGTTGGATGGCCCACAACCCATCACAATGGTCTCGCCCCTTCTCCCCCCAACAGCCCAAGGCTACAGTGACCATGGACGCCTCCCTGATGGGGTGGGGGGGGCTATGTGAGGCACAGACAGTCCAAGGTACTTGGTCCAAAATGGAGGCCCATCTGCATATAAATGTTCTAGAGCTGAGGGCGGTGCTTCTGGCGTTGCAAGCATTCCATCCCCTGCTGCCATCTGGGACTATTGTGATACAATCAGACAACATGGCAGTGGTCTGGTACATCAACAAACAGGGTGGAACCAAATCATACCCACTCTGTTGAAAGGTTATGAGGATATGACATTGGGCGATGGCTACCAACCATTTTCTTCTAACAACGCACATTCCCAGGAGTTCTAACGTGATAGCAAACAGACTCAGCAGGTGTATACTACAACCTCACAAGTGGTCGCTGAATCCCTTGATAGCGGCGGAGATTTTCAACCACTGGGGTCTTTCTTGCTGCGACCTCTTTGTGTCCCTGACCATCTACAAATGCAGCAACTATTTTGCCCTGATTTCCTCTCCAGGACAGTCACTCAGGGACGCTCTAGTCCACAATTGGTCCTCGGGTCTACTATATGCATTTCCACCTCTCCCCCTCATTCCCCTGTTTCTGAAGAAAGCCCGCCAGTTGAAGAGCAAAGTAATCCTCATAGCACCATATTGGCCTCGTCAGATTTGGTTCTCCTTCCTTTGGTCTCACCTGCTGGATCAACTGTGGATTCTCCATCCAACCCCGGGGTTGATCTCCCATTTGCAGAATCTGATTCACCTCATCTTGAACAGCCTGAAGCTCACAGCTTGGCTCCTCCAATTCCACTGATTGCCAGGCAGAATGATCTTTCTTTGCCAGTACGTGACATTCTTATTGCATCTCATAAGTCTTCCACCAGAATTACATATTTCAGCAAGTGGAAATGATTTACCTTTTGGCTGAAAGAAAAACAGGTAGATCCTTTTTAAGGACCAGTGTCGATAGTACTGGAGTACCGAGCCACCCTATTTCAATCCGGTTTATCTGCCTCTACTATTAGAGTTCATTTGACTGCACTATCTAATTTCCACGATGGTGTCCAAGACTCCTCTCTTATGTCACACAAATTATGCAAGACTTTCATAAAAGGTGTGAATCATCTAAAACCCCCTTTTAGAGAACCTACTCAACCATGGGACCTATCATTAGTCCTACAAGCTTTGACAATGCCACCTTTCAAACTAGCTTCTTCTTGCAGCCTCAAATATTTGTCATGGAAAACCTTGTTTCTGGTCGCCATTACTTCTGCCAGATGCATCTCTATATTCAAGCCTTATGCATCAAGAGTCCATATTTGATTTTTCATAGAGATAGAGTGTCATTGAGAACTAATCCTTCCTTTCTGCCAAAAGTGATTTCTGAAATGTCCATTAATCAAACCACTGAATTGCGTTTTCTTCCCAATCATTCAAACAAAGCAGAGTATTGCCTACATACCCTAGATATTCACAGGCAAATTTGCTTCTACTTGAACAGGATTAAGGCCTCTCGTAAATCAGACCAATTATTTTTGGCCTATTCTGGACCTAGATTAGGATGTGCTGTTTGCTAAGGTCACATTGGCTAAATGGTTGAAAGACTGCGTGACCTTCATTTATAGTCAACGTAATATTCCATTATCTACTACCATAAAGGCTCATTCTACAAGGTCAGTGGCAACTTCTGCTGCCTTCCATGCCAGAGCTTCTTTACATGACATTTGTGCAGCTGCAACTTAGGCTACCCCTCATACCTTCATCAATCATTACAAATTGGATTTGGCCTCCAGGGGAACAGCATCTTTTGGATCTATGGTGCTCAGGAATGTCCTTCCATGAGAGCCTCCCAGGAATAAAGGTAGCTGGGGACTCTGTCCCACACGTAAGGAATGAACGAGAATTAACAATATCAGATAAAGAAGTTATGTCTTACCATAACGTTCCATCTGTATTGTTGATCCTCGTTCAGTCATTATGACCCTCCCTCCTCCCCCCTCCTGTGGCTTCTAGTGGATCTCACCATCCAGTTCTATTAGGTCATTTGACCAGAGGTACCCTCTACCTTCTTTTGACTTGCAAACTCAATCTGAGGTAACAGGGAGAGGGGAATTCTGGGTAAGAGTTTTTAGCTTGAGAGTTTGTAGCTGACGCGAGCTTGGAAGATGGCCGGCTTGGTTCCGAGGTCGGAACAGATACCCATACGTAATGACTGAATGAGGATCAACAATACAGATGGAACGTTATCGTAAGACATAACTTCTTTTTTTTTCTTTTTATGGGAAACGCTCTGGAAAAGGACCAACCCAAGGCAGGCACACTCTCTCGGAGTTTAGGCTCCCCTTCTCAGGTATGTGGTAGACCTTCACCTGCTCCACCCACTGGACCAACAAGAATAATTCTCCCTTGCCCATGGAGGGCAACCCTGTAGCCACAGTGAATGTGTCTACCTCCCAGGGCCTTACTGACTGTAGATGCTACACCAGAGGGGACCAGGGTAAGATGAGAGGTCTAAAAAGATAAATCTAGCCACAGCACAGTCATCCATCAGTGGCTGAGGCAGAACTGGAGCCAATATGTAATCAAAAAGACTCTGTGACTACTTTTTTCTTCTTGTAGATAAAAGAAGGAATAACCATGGAGACCAGTAACTGATCCAAAGGTTTGGCTGAGAAAGAGGAACTGAACAGGGATAGCACAGCCTAAAACAGTTGGCAGAAAAGCAGAAAAAAATAGCTCTGCGTTAAGAAAACTACTGACAGTCTCCCAAAACATAGGTCATTGTCCCACTGTACTCATCCCTCATTAGACCCATTATAGAATACAACGCCCCATTTGGTATGTACCTCTCAAGACATCTGCAACAACTGGAAAGGCTGCAGAAATACCTCACTAAAAGAATCACAGGCCTAAAGCAGATGCCCTACGCTGACCGCCTTAAAAAACTCCAGTTATACTCTTGTCGCATATCGTCTACTCGGAGGCGATCTATGCTTAACATACAAGGCCATGTCAAACCCAGAGCTGTTGGACATGCTACACTTAAAGAAATCCCAATCCCTCAGAGCCACATGTTCCAGGGATCTAAACCTTGTCATCACAATAAACAAAACATGCTGGAGGGATAGGTTCCTGACCCAGAGACTCCCCAGACTCTGGAACAGACTGCCCATACATGTCAAGCAGAGTGACTCTTTGGCTCTCTTCAAAAGGAACCTTGACGATTGGATGGGAGAAAGGAAATTCACCCCGGGGATCATGTCAGTTGCCCTGCTAGACAGGGGTTCAGGGAAGTAAATAGTGTGGGAAGAAATAGCCAGGGAATTGTTACGGCTAGGCTTGTATAGGCCCTAGGGCTGATAGCCTAGTACCAACCTATGAACAACCAAAACCAGATGCAAATATATAGGAAACAAAGTAAAAAATAGATTTTTATATGATTTGTTCACATAAGTATTCACACAGTAAATAATCCCCAGACAAGAAGCGACAGTTCAAAATATAAAAGTTTCTTAGCTGTAAAAGTAATAATTTCCTGGAAAAAAATACACGTTTTCCTCAAAACAGCAATGTGGAAGGTTTTGCTCAACAGGGTACTTCTCTGCCCAGTCTTGGAAGGATTACCGGCCTCAAACAGATGCCCTATGCAGACCGTCTTAAAGAACTCCAGCTTTACTCCATCGCATATCGCCTACTTAGAGGCTATCTCTGCTTAACATACAAAGCTATGTCAATCCCAGAGTTGTTGGACATGCTCCACTTAGAAAAATCCCAATTCCTCTGAACTACATGGTCTAGGGACCTAAACCTTGTCACCACAACAAACAGAACATGCTGGAGGGATAGATTCCTGTCTCAGAGACTTCCCATACTCTGGAACAAACTACCTATCTGTATCAAACAAAGCTCCTCATTAGCACTATTCAAGAAAAATCTTGAAGATTGGATGAGAAATAGGAAATTCACCCCAGGGATCACCTCTGTGGCTCTGCTCAACAGGGGCACAGGAAAGTAATTTTCTTGGGTGGTGAAAGACAGGGTACCTTTTTGGCTAGGCTTATATAGGCCCTAGGGCCAATAGCCTAGTACCTACCTATGAAACTATGAACCTAAATGACCATTCCACAAAGCCTCTAAAAGGAGCACACTTTGGCAGCAAGAAAACTTTGACATGTTTGTTGTTCTAACTGTCTTTATATGGAGCCCCATTTGAGCTACTAAGAGAAAGTTTGGCGTGTACCCTTAAGCTTTGAAAAGTTGGCTGGTTGGTGGGGGTTGGGACCCCAATAGCTCAGTCTACTGCAACAGTGATCTAACGTTCAGCATCTGAGGGATGAAGCAGGTTATCTGAACAGTTGTGAACATACATCTCAACATCTTAGCTCAAGAAATCGGGACAAAACCTACAATAAAAGGGGGGCAAAAGTCTAATGGGGACAGATTTTAAATATTGCTGTTATAAACTTAGAAAGTGGCTAAAATAACAGGATTTGTGTTAACATGCATTTTCTGAATGATATGAAGCCTGAAATTCAAATGTATGTCATTATTTAGTGACTTCAGTCCTCATCAATTTGCTAGATAATCCCAAATTTTATGAGGCACAGACCTAAAATATGAAGCAAAAAGTCTGGGAAAATCTGGAAGTTGAGAGGTATGATGGTGAATAACCAGTTTAGTGTTGGCTATGTGCCTTTAGTAAAAGCAGGGATAAGATGGCCCAGGCATCACCAGACTGCAGTTTTAGAGTATCCCATGCTAGTGAAGTCTCTCAGCATAATGGTTTGAGTGATAAAATTAGGGCATAGACGTTTCTTGACACTTCTTCTTCTTTCGGCTTTTCCCAGTTAGGGGCCGCCACAGCGGAACACCTGTCCACTCATGATTGGCAGTGGAGTTTTATGGTGTTGAGTTGCTAGCCCGGCACCCAACCTTCCACAGAAGGCACACACACACACACTCACACCTAGGGCCAATTTACAGTGTCCAATCCACCTATAGCATGTTTTTGGGATGTGGGAGGAAACCGGAGTACCTGGAGAAAACCCACACGACCACAGGGAGGACATGCAGACTCCACACAGAAAGCATCCCAGCAAAGGATTGAACCAGAGAACCACTTGCTGTGAGGCACAAACACTAACCACTGCACCACCGTGGCTGCCCAAAGACATCACTTGACACTAATTAAAAAAAAAAAATGACAAGAAGAAGAAGGGTGAATGTAGACATAGGCTGCCATTATGAAGATCACCAAGGATGCATCATCTACTATCTGCTAATGGCTTGTTACTTTTTTTAGACTGTGTAGAAATACATTATTAAGCTGCCAGAATATCAGGACCGTGAAAACATATTTGTAATGTAGTTGAAATGATGCAAAGAGTGTCACAAGCCTGAGGGCTTAATTAGTCCTGCTGCTAAAGCTATCACAGGCCTAAAGCAGATGCCCTATACTGACCGTCTAAAAAAATTCCAGCTATACTCTATTGCATATCGTCTACTCAGAGGTGATCTCTGCTTAACATACAAGGCCATGTCAAACCCAGAGCTGTTGGACATACTACACTTAAAGAAATCCCAATCCCTCAGAGCCACACGCTCTAGGGATCTAAACCTTGTCATCACAATGAACAAAACATACTGGAGGGATAGGTTCCTGACCCAGAGACTCCCAGACTCTGGAATAGACTGCCCATACATGTCAAGCAGAGTGCCTCTTTGACCCTCTTCAAAAGGAACCTTGATTGGATGGGAGATAGTAAAATCACCCCGGGGATCACGTCAGTTGCCCTGACAGACAGGGGTCCAGGGAAGTAAATATCGTGGGAAGAAATAGCCACGGAATTGTTATGGCTATGCTTGTATAGGCCCTAGGGCCGATGGCCTAGCACCAACCTATGGGTGTGGAGAGAATGATGGCCAATGTTGCCTCCTCTGCATATATTACTACAGGTGTGCCATACAGGGTGAACTTCTGCATCCACAGACACGAGTGACTGGCGCTTTTTTGTCATTACCTTCAGTAACTTATCAATATCTAGCTCAAATGGTAGGGAACTCTTGAACCATGAGTCTAAAATGGATACTTTAGTATTCTGGGTGAACACGGTAAGGCAAATCCAGAACTGTCAGTGAATAACACCACCAGAGGCTTCCTGTTGTCAGCAGTGTTGTATGTCACTCTGACCACGAGGTTGCTGGCCAAAATGGCAAAGGAGGCCTGGGCCTTGAGGTCATCATGCAAAGGACTAATGGAATCCCCTCCACCTCATGCCAATCATTTTGTACTTCCTTCTGGAAGTACATGTGAATAGTGAGTGCTGTGCCCCAAGAGTAAAGAGGATGGGGAAACTCGCACTTCCCAAACTTATCCAGAGCCATGGCCCTCTTGTTCTGTAGAAGGAAAGTTGAGGCATGAGGAGGGCTTCAACTTCAGGACCATCTCTAGGAGGATGATAACTCCTAGCTTTGGAGTGTCTGCTTATAGACTACACACCTTGGAACGAAGGAACCTATCCACTATTCCTATGTTTTGAAGTCATAGTGACAGCTGGTCCCAGGTTTATGAAGTGGCACTTCTCAAAATATTCTCTAAGGTAGACACCACCCAGAGAGAATGCACCAGAGACTACGCCAGAGACTTCTAGTGAATCTGCATAAATCTAAGGCAATCCTCTGCTAAAAAGACTAAAATAAGTATTAGTTTGCACTTCTGTTAACACTGCATTCTATTAGTTTCCTGTGATATTTGCTGCACTTTAAACAAACAAAAAAAAACTGTGCTGTTCTACTGCTGCTTTAATTACTTATTGCCCTGTATCAGATAGCTTCAGGGCTTTTGTATCTTGATTGTGGGTTCTTCTTATACTTGGGCTCCAAAACAGCCATTTTACATTAAGAAGGTTTTTTCTGCATATTTCTGGCAGAAGTGTGCTGATCTAAATCTATCCGAGTTGGGAATTGCTAGTGGAAGGCTTACTATGTGCTTTTCTAATTGGTAGCTAGCTTAAAACCTGTTCCTTTTGGCCTTGCATCTGCATAAAGCTGCTCTCCACACAGTGATGGTTAGCAGTGCCCTGTAGAGAAGCAAACGCCATGAAGATAAAATTTCCCTAGAATAACTATCACTGAAACTATAGCTCATCCTGCTGCTCTAGGAGCAGCTAAGTTGCACGCCGATCAGCAACACTCTGCTGGTTAGAATTACAGTACACAAGGTATAGTTCCCCACTCATAGTCTCTGTGCTACCAGCACAGTCCAGTCTAATTAATCTATTCCTTTCCCTGATAAAACCACAGTAAGAACATATCCTGGATGGGGCAGTTTCCTACCATCTCTGTAGCCAGCCTGGAGGACATGGACATTGTGAGGCAATGTAGCAATTGTATCACGTCTACTGACAACCACATAATCCTAAAACAAACGAATATTTTATGTAAGAGATATAGTTACAATATGAAAACTGAGGCAAGACTCTCACATACAGAAAATAACAAATGCCGGACAGGTTGTCAGCAAACACACATACATCACTTCCAACACTAAATAAGGATTTGACACACAAATCCACATATGCGGAGATACTCACTAGTAATTTACCAAAAACATAGAAGCCTCCCAAATGCTACCTTCATAAACCACATATACATACACCACGAAACAAGCAATGACAACACACAATAATACACACACCAGTGTCTCAACAAACAAGCCCATAAGGCGAAACACCTCAAAATCCAACATACTGGTCATAGCAGACTCAATAATGAGACACATGGATGTCCCCCTCACCAGGATGGATAAGGAGAAGGTTATGGTTAGCTTCCTGTCAGGTGCCAGAATCCATCAGATCACACAAGCACTCAAGTCACTCAGCCACAAGTAGCAGTATGACTCTTGTCATAGTCCATGTGGGTGTGAATGATCTGAGATGTACCCTCTTGGACTATATGAAGAGAAACATGATTGAGACCTCAGATTATGTGTCACAGTCACGTTTGAGCCCCTAGCCTTTAGCAGCATTCTGTCTTTACTAAGGATAATACCAGAATACAAACAAAAAAAAATGACAATTAGCTTAACTTTTGGTACGAGTTTCTGGGGATCCAATATTTGTCAGCCTGGGAAGAGATCATCAGCAGGCCATGCTGTTTTGCCAGAGATGGTCTGCACCTGTCTCCTTTAGGCTTTCAGATACTGGCAAAAGCTTTAGTGACCACTATAGTGCCTTTTTAAGGCAGTGTCAAAGCAACCAACCTCTCAACTTAACAAAATCTTCTTTTGATGAGCTCAAGGTACTGTTGCTCAGTGCTAGGAGTCTAAACAATAAACTGCACTGCCTAGAACCACTCTTTACCTTGGAATATACTGACATCTGCACAGTTATTTAGAAATGGTTCAAAGCCGTGAAAAGCACCCTGGCAGTGCAAGGCTACAATGCCTTCCATAAGTACAGGCCACCAACTGAGCAAGAAAGAACCAAAGGAGGAGCTGTATCCATCTTCATAAAGGATAAATACAGCTCAAGACTGGTCAAACAGTATGGCTCTCTCGAGCTACTCCATATCCAACTAACCACAGGCAAAATCCCCTACCACATCATCACTAGTTATAGGTCCCCATACCCCTATAGGTCCCCATACCCCCACCATGAAACAGAAAAAAACATACCACGTACCTAGACTTACTGGAATCACTCACCATGCAGCCTAATACCTTACACATGGGTGATTTCTAACTATCCTACCATTGACTGGATAACATACATGACCAATAACATGCAGGCTCAGAGTTTCTTGGACTTTGTCAATGCAAGTGCTCTGGAACAGCTAGTCGGCACACCCACTAAGGGCTCAAATATCCTGGACATTGTACTCACTACCATGGGGGAGTGCTGCACCCCGCCCATGTAATGTCCTTTTTGGTAAGACTGGACCATAAAATGGTCTCCTTTGAAATAAATATAAGGCCAGATACCCCATCAAGCTCAAAACCGCCAAAGAATTTCTCCAAGACATATTCCCTCCTACTAAGTGATGTCATAAGAAATTTCAAAGCTCCCTGAACCTAGAAAACAAAGAATCCTATGCATAGGTGTATACTAGTGCCTTGTACAGCCACTTAAGCAGATGTACAAAATTGGCAGTACCAAACCACACTGAACACAGGTCTTGCAAGAATAACAACCCAACCTGGTGCACCCCTGGTATACACAGGCTATACAAAAAAAAAAAAAAAAAAAATGATACTAATGTAAAAAAAAAAAAAAAAAAAAAACAAGCAGGAACTGGCTCAGCAGAAGAAGAAATCCCTCACTAGTCGAAACAAACAAATTAGACATCTAGTTAAATCCTCAAAATCAAATTATGAAGCAAAAATAGCCTTCCTAGCCATAGAAAATCACAAAGCCTTTTTTAACTACATTTGAAATCTTAAGGGGAATACCCAGCTATGCACACACCTGCTTGTGGATGGCACACCCATACTCAACTGGAGGAAATATCCAACCTGCTAGCTAAAGGATTTGGATCAAACTTCACCCCCCCCCCGGTCCCCACCAGTTGTCCCTCAAAGTATACCTGCCACCATTCAGCCTATTATCTCAAGACGGCAGGTCATCTCTACACTCTCTAAGGCTAAAAACATGACCTCAGTGGGGCCTGACAACATCCCAGTTTGCCTTTTAAATAACTTATAATATAATATGACCTAGCAGACCCACTTGGATTCCTATTTAACCACAGCCTCCAGCCAAGCTATGTTCCAGCAAAATGGAGGACAGCAACAGTCATCCCTCTGCACAAAGTGGGACCATCAACCAACCCAGGGAACTATAGACCCATAAGCCTGACTAAACTCATCCATAAAGCCATGGACAGAATCATCATGGACCTTACTGACAAGGACACAGGTAATCTTCAGACTCTGGACCCAACCCAGTTCAGATTCATTAAGGATAGATCATGTCTGTTAAATCTGCATGGTTTATTTGAGAAGTCGCCAAGGCCATGGATGAGAGGAAAAATGTGCATACCGCCTACCTTGATCTGGCCAAGGCATTTGACACAACTCCCCAATCGGTTATTATAGAGAAATTCTCTCAACTGGGCATAAACCCCCTACGTCACCAGGTGGGTAACCAAATGGCTCACCAACAGGACATACACTGTCAAAGTGGGTGAATTCACTTCTAGCAAGAGACCAGTCACCACAGGGTTCTGTGCTAGGCTCTCTCCTGTTTGAAATTTATTTCTCAGACGTCAAGGCAAATGTAGACGGCCTTTGGCTGACCATGTTCATGGATGACTGTAAATTGAGGGCAATCAATGAATCCCTGAATGATACTGATATACTGCAGAAAGGATTAAAGCCGACAAATGATTGGTGCAGATCCATGGATTGAAACTAAATGTAAAAAATGCATATTTATTCCTGTTGGGAAAGCACATACCCCAGCTAATTACAACACAGACAGCACCCTCCCCAAGAGAAGACCCAGTGGTGTGTGACCTGGCTACTCAGTAATCTGAACTTCAATCACCACGTATCCACAGAGGTGAGGAAGTCCTGTGAGGCACAACCCATTAGTAACGGCACGGCATCCAGATCAAAGGATGTTATAGTTCCATTACACATGGCCCTTAACAGATGAAATATTGGGTACAATGCATCCTTTTGCACATACATTACCAGACATCTGCAACAGCTGGAGTAACCCCAGAGACTTCTCGCCAGGAAGATACAGAGTATAAAAAGCAAGTTCTAAGCAGACAGACTGAAAAAAACTATTAACTGTATTCTGTCTCCTACAGATTACCAAGGGGCGATCTTTGTCTGCTTTACAGGGCAGTCTCCAATCCAGGCCTGATGGAAATGTTACACATTATTAAATCATTAATAAATCGAACTGCACGAGTCACTTGTTCCAGGGATATTAACCTAGCCCCTGACATGAATAAACCATGTTGGCAAGATAGATACATTTCTCAGATAATACCCCTTTTTTGGAACAAGCTTTCCATTCACATGATTACTCCTTCCCTGACCCTCTTCAAGCACAACCTAGATCAATGAGTGGGTAATTGCAAATTTACTCATGGGGTGACACCCATGTCCCACATGGACAGAGATAGTTGGTATTAGATACCACAGCAGAGGCTCATACCTTTGTGAACTTGGTTCATCTAGCTACTGAAAATTGGGAAACCTGGGATAAATGTAAGGGCTGTTAGGCCGTTAGCCTAGTAGACTCCTATGAACCTATACAAACCTCTGACCCTCTTAGACCTTTTTTCAGATTCAGGCCAAGAGTATAAAAACAAGAGACCTATAATCACACAATATTACAATACAAGTCTTATAGCACAGTAGCAAACAACAACAAACTAGTTGGAAAACAGAAAAGAGTAGAATAAAATAGCTGAAATACAGTAAAACCAGCATATACAACACAATACAGGTGAAATGTTAGCATAATATGTATAGTATTCCATACTATTCTGAGTATCCATTTCAAAAAGACAACAGAAATCAATATTAGGCAACTTCAACATAAGAAAATCCCCCCAACAGACCAGATTCATAAAGGTTACTACAAAGTGCACACTATCAGTAATGAATGAACAAACAGCACATACACTGTGGTAGGGTTGTTCTTGAATTCAGAAGGTGCGCACAAAGTGTACTCTTTATGGATCTGGCCTTATATGTTGAACACATCTGCCTTTTGGTATTTAAATGATATATCTACCTACAAATAAGAGAAATGAGAACTCACAATATTATCATTTCTGGGGTTAAGAATGTTAGAACTGCTGGTAGAATTTAAAGTTTAAATGTGAGTTATTACTGCTGCACTGAGCTCAGGAGCAGAGAAAGCAGAAATAGCTAGGGTAGTTATGGAGGATATTTTCCTGGAGACATTTACATTTAGCAGTTTTCAACAAATGCTTTTCAGTTTGTTATTGAAAACAGCATTTCTCACTACTTTTCAGGGAGGCAGTAATGTCCAAAGTTTGGAGCCATAAATGCGGACCTACAGTTAGTGCAAGCAAATCTGGTATGAAAGATATGGAAAGATAACATGTTTGAAATGAGGGATCTAAAGTTATACTGAGAGTACCGGACTGATAAGGGAAGGACAGAAAAAAGAAGGAATAAGAGGCACTTGTTCAAATTTTGTTGACGGCAGCATATTGTGATAGAACTGAGACTCAGAAAACAGAGATGAAAACTGGGTAACCCCTGGTAAGCCAGCATACTGAGAGCTGATGTTAGACAGAACAGTGGTGAGTAACTTAATAGCTGGAGAGCCAAGGCTGGACACTTAAATGTCAGAGGGGCCAAATTCAACTACCCTTTTGCTAGGTACCCAAGTGCCAGATATCCAGTCACCTGGGCACTGATGGTCAGAGGATTCAAAATCAGGAGGGTGCAGCTCTGATAGCTACCAGATGGAAAACTTGGTCTGGATGAGCTGGTGTCAGGAGGGAAGGCAAGGTGATGCTGGGTAGCCGAGTCTGATATGGCTTGCATATCCACCTAGAAGTAGGGGTTGTCTTCAGATGCTACACACCTACTGTCAGCTGATCATAATCTATAAAACAAGTGGCATGGGAGTACTGCACATCTGATGGGATAAAGATAAGATTTAATGGGAAAAACTACATTATGGAGAGAAGGTGACCAGCTGTGGTGGTGGATTTTACTATAATTAAAGAACTTTGTCTTGCAGTCCTCTTTATGCTTCACTAATTTCTGCCATGGTTCACACATTGCACTAATCTTTTCCTTTGAGTGGTTTGATTGCTTTGAACTCATGTTTTCTTTTTTCTTCTTTCATCTATCTGATTTGGAATGTTGGTCCATGAAAAGGCCTCCTGAACAGCTAAAGTATGAAGTATGGGCATCTCTGGTTTGGTGTTCTAACTCCTACAACTTTCTGGATGCCACATACATTTTCTATATCCATTCTTTGTTGTGCCCAGTCATGTAGCTAGATCCACTGAATATCTAGAATCTGTTGATGCTGGGCTAAGGCACAAGAAATATAAGATGCCAACTCTGTCAACAAAAACAACTTGTTTGTTACAGGCACTCTTTCAAAATGAAGACATCATGACTGCAAGTGTAGATTAGATCTTCCCACAAGTGAACAATTTTCTTCTCAATGATAATTAAAATCACCAGAAAAAGGGTAAATACTCGAGTTGCATAATAATAAATTGTTTGTGATACACTGAAAATGTTGAACAGCGGAAGTGCTGAATGGCATAACATCATCCATAAAAAGGTCAAAAACATTAATCCAAAGTGACTGTGGTACAGCGGGGTCTGGTGTCCACCCCCCCTTCCCAAGTCTAGAATGATCTTGGAGTTGATACATATAATTAGCAGGCGGCATGAGGGTGCACAGTATATGCGAGGATTTTTTTGGCATTTTGAGTTTGTACCTTCTGTGGCTGCTATGTCATTCTGCATTTTGGCCATTCACCTTTATAAATGTATTCTAATTGCTTAAATTTCTCTTACACTGAGGCTGCAAAAAAACAAAAAAAACATTGATAAGTCAAATTTACAGCCTCGGGACATTCAGTGCTGCCAGTGTCTTTGCGTATGTCAGTGTAGTAATGAATTAGAGAGGAAAGGAGAGATTAAGCACTGTGGGAAAGGGAGAGCAACAAAAAACCCTGGGAAAGCTCTAATTACAGGGCAACCCTACTACCTGTGGCAAGAAGTACTTCATATCTAGATACTAGAGC
>NC_056729.1:303315630-303368130 GCF_019279795.1 Protopterus annectens
TCACAGTGGTGTTGTCTGTTTTGATCAGGAGAGCCCCTGGGGTGAGAAAGGGCCTGAAAGCTGTCACTGCATGCTGGACAGCTAACATCTCTTTTTAGATGATGTGCAGATGGATTTGCTGTGGGCTCCATTCACCCTGTATGTACCTGCCGTCCAGGTGTGCACCCCAGGCATAGTCTGATGCATCTTTGGAGAGGGTCTGGGTGGTGGAGGTTGGTGAGAAAGGTAGTCCCTTGTTGTGGGAGCATGCTGCTGCCCACCAAAGAAATGTTTTGTTAGGCAAGGTATCAATGGTATAAGAGTTGCCAGGTCTTGAGAGTGTTGACACCAAAGTCTTTTTAGGTACCACTGAAGTTTCCTCATATGCAGTCTGGCATATGGAATGAGTCGAATGCAAGATGCCATGAACCCCAGAGCTTGCAGGATTTTCCTTGCAGATAACTGGGGTCTGGTGGCTAGTTGAGAGAAGTAGGCTGTCAGGTAAGTTTGCTTTTCTGGTGTAAGGAATGCCATCTGAGATGCTGTGTCCAGGCTTGCTCCCAGGAATATAATCCTTTGGGAGGGTGCTAGTTTGGATTTCTTTTCATTGATCATGTATTCTAGGGAGGTCAGTAGGGACTTTACAAAGACCGGGTGCTTGGGCAGCTTTTCCTGTCTGCCTGCCTAAATTAGGCAGTCGTCTAAGTATGGGTAAATTTGGATATTCTTTTGTTTTTAAAAGCAATGGCGGGAGCCAGACATTTTGGGAAAACTCTGGGAACAGTAGATAAGCCAAAGAGAAGTGCAGAGAACTGAAAGTGCAGAGATCCTGCTCTGAAACGTAGATATTTCCTGCATATTTCCCTGATAGGAATGTGAAGGTAGGCCTCTTAGGTCTAGGGTGGTTAGCCAAGCATCCTTGGAGAGCATGGGTAGCAGTTGCTGGTGGGTGAGCATTTTGAATTTTGGTATCACCAGGAAGGTATTTAGAATGGATAGATCGAGGATGGGGCGCCAGGTGCCCCCTTTTCTGGGTACCAGAAAAAGTCTGAAGTAGAAACTTTGGCATAGCTGTTATGCAGGAATGTGCTCTATTGCCCTCATAGAGAGCAGGGGAAAGGACTTGCTTTTTCACCTCTGCCCACTGGTTTGGAGGTAGAGCTGGGAACCCTTTTGAGGTTAGAAGAAAATTTGTATCCCTGGGACACTATATTGAGAACCCAGTGGTCATTGGTAATGGTGGCCCAAGTGCTTGTGTGAAAGGAGAGTTTTCCTCCTATGGGTAAGAGCAGGTGGGCAGAGGAAGGGGGTGGGGGAGGACAGTCATTGTGAGTTCTTACCATGAGGGGGTGGCTTAGAACTCCCTGGTTTTGAAGTAGAGGAATTCCACTGTTTTGATCTCTGCATTTTTTGTAGCTGCTGTCTGGGGGGTCTGCTTTCCCAGGGTCTGGGCTGAACTTACCTGGTGTGAACAGGAAAGGACCAGTGCTTGGAGGGGCAATGCCTGCTGAACCTGGGTGGCTGCACCTGTAGGAAATCCTTAACTGTTGGCATAGATTTAGCTTTTTCTTCCATCTTTTTTAAGACCTCCTCTGCGTTATTGCCAAATAAGTTATCTTTGTGCAAGGGTGCATCCAATAATTCAGATTTAACATGGTCTGGCAAGAGCTGTTCCTTAAGCCATGCATGACTTCTAAGGACAGAACCGGCAACTGCTGCCCTGAAAGAAGCTTCTAGGGCATCAAAACCACAGTGTAAGGTGTGCTTAGTCACTTGACTTGCAGAATGCATTAACTCTTAACTCTTTGATTCTGCACAAGTAGGAAAGGAAGACACTTTTTGTTTGAGGAGTTCCATGATATGTTGCTGAAATTTTAGCATATGGAACTGGCCATTTAGTGCTCTGATAGCAAGAGCAGCAGAGGTGTATACTTTTTTTACCCCATCTGCTAGTGCTCGGGAATCCCTATCTGAGGGGGTGTGATTCTTAATAGAGGTTGCTTTAATTCCTTTAGGCCCTTGAGAAATTACCTCAGGGTCAGCAGTAGGATTTTTGAAAAGACATTTGTGCGAGTCAGGGGCTCTGTAATAGTTGTCAGGTTTTCTGGTTGCAGGAGGGAGGGTGTCATGAGTCAAACTGGAGACAAGATCTCTTTTTCTTTTGGAAGTGGTAGCTTGGCTTCCCCTGATCAGCATGATAAGGTCTTTCGCCATTTTAAGCATGTGAGACTGAGGGAGGAAGCAGGTGCCTGAGATTGGGTCGTCGGTTTCTTGGGTGTGGTTCATACCCTGGGCCTTAGAAATTTGGTAGTTTTCGAAAGAACAGTAGACGCGAAAAAAGTAGTTGGTTTGTGTCGAGAATTGGTAGTGCGAAGTACTTCGTTGGAAGCCGGTGCCTGCTCAGCGGCTCCAGACCCATCCAAGGGAGAAACAACCACAGGATCCTTAGTGGAAGAAGAGTTTTGTGGCATACCAGGCTCCGAAAGGGTCTCGGTAGCAGCCTGCGAAATCACAGAAGCAGACATCAGGGGCTGTGAAAGCACCTCGTTGAGGACCGGAGAACTGATGACTAGCTTAATGGAAGCATCGTCGGTAGGTTTGGGCCTGTGCGGTCTGTCTTTATTCTTATGTTTTTTTCGGAAGATCTCCTGTCGGATGGCTTACCAAAGCCATATCGGAATTCGAGGAATGTAAGTGAAAATATCTAGCTACAATAAGGGTCCGATGACTTATAGTTCTGGTGTTAAACAAAGCACAAAAGTGACAGCGAGGGACGTCGTGGTCTGGGCCTAAGCAAGTGATGCAGTAAGAATGAAAGTCTCGGTGTGGTATTTGCTTTCCATAGGCGAGACAATTGTTAACTTTTTCTGACATTGGTTAGTGCAAGAAAAAAGGATCCCCAACGAGGTACTTGGCTTTAGAAGACTTCAGCTTCAATTCAAAACACTAATCTCAGGTAGCAGCCGACTGGCACTTGTGCAAACTGCTTCTGCTTTGGGCTCCTAGGCAAGAAAGACTGATGTAATGGCATCAGCTGCCTTACTTTATACCACTGACTACCTGAAGTGACCGCAACCAACGCAGAAATACTAAGCCTCTGGTATTTGGGCCTGCTGAGGGCTACTCTGACAGGGATAACTCAAATGTGATGACTGCAACACTGAAACACGAAGAACATCAATTGCAGGTTCAATTATATATTTCTGTTTCACAGCTTTGTTACAGTTGCATTAATAAAACAGTGGCAATTTCATATATGGTACTGCCAAGTTCAGCTATAGGCCAGTCATTCAGGTAATAGAACAGAACAAATTCTTAACCACTATGTTTACCACCTTGACAAAAAATACTCTGGGTGCTCAGAAAAGCCCAAATAGCAGCATCTCCCTACTGAAAAGTTGGCAATCAACATGCTGAGTGCAGACCAAAAAAAAACACAGAAGAGCAGACCTTGAAGACTGCTCTTTTCTAGTTAAAACTTCTTTCTGCGGTGTCAGAAGGTATCCGTGATGCCTAGTGGTACCATCCAGGTGTCTAGATACAACGGGGGCATTATCCCCTAGACAGTCATCATATGGAAACTGACATCATATGTTTTTGTTAAAATGACTGAGGTCTACCATGGGATGGATACAACCAAACTCTTTCAAAATGAAGAAGAAACAATAATGGAATCCTCTGCTCTGTTCCACAACAGAAGCAAGTTCCAAGGTCAATTTTCACAGCACAGACTGGATTATGCCATCAGCTATGTGGAGACCATCTGCTCACATGGGCCCTAAAGAAAGCACTTTTTGGGGGAAGACTTGACTATAAGGCATGGCCATCTAGGACCATGTCTGCAACCCTATCCATGGTGAAGACTGTACTAGCTAGGTAAAGCTCAGAGACTCTTGCACCCCAATTAGTGACTTCCTTGGAAGTGCAAACTGTGCTTACAATGCAGGATGCATCATTCTCCCAGGAAACTTTAAGGGTATGGCTGGCTGGGATGCAGCACTGTTTGATGATTGGAAAATCTAATTTCAGTATAGGTCTTTATCTTACAATATCTGGTAGGCAAAGAAGATAAGGCTGAGGGCGGTGCACTGTAGGGATCCTAACCCAGTGTGGTCAATATCCTTCTTTTAGAATTTCTCAACTATGTGCTTAGAAGCCTTCCCATAGAGGAAATCTTCCTAGAAGGAGATTTGGAATAACACTTTTTCTCTTCTTGATAAGGATTCACTTTTGCCACTTACGTGCATCCAGTGTCAAAACAAACCCTAAAGTACATTTGTAGTCTAGTCTTCCATCAGGTAGGGCCACAAATTCACCTCTACCTCCACATGGCTATCTCAGTCTATAAACTATTAACACTCTTTTTACCAGTGAATAAATCTATTTCTGAAAGTTGCTAAGTACTATGAGAATATGTCAGTCTGACCTTCAATGCATTCCTAAAAATTGAAATAAGCGGTAAATGTCTGATACACGCCTTTAATGTGGACTTCATAACAGCTTCTTGAAAAGATAAAAATGCAAATAAGATTATGGGAGCTCTGCAAGGGGTACAAAGTAATGCACTCAAATTCAATATTATCTTTTTTCCTTTAGTAAAACCCATGAAATGCCAAGGGCTACACAGATTTGCATTATGCTCAAAATAAGTGTGCCCCCTTGTGAAAAATTTAACATTTCTCCTTCCTTACCTTTCTTGCTTTTCTGCAACAGCAAGACGATCAGCATCAGGATCATTTGCTAAAATTGTTTTCACTCCTTCTTTGTTTGCTAGTGCAAAGCATAATGTCTGGAACACACAAAATACTAAGAGTCATGTGACCCAAATATAACTGCTATCGGTTTCTATACAAGCAAAAAAAAAAATGGTATGCAAAAAAGACAAGTTGTGTAAGAACTTACCATAACCACAGATGCCCTTCATTTTAATGTTGCAGTATTCTGCATATGGGTTTACCCTTCTAGTCTCACATACATATGGCTAGTATCCAAAAGCTTTCAGTCCCCCCTAGGTGCGCAAAACGTCAGGTCTAGGCGAGAGTATGTGGGCCATAAAAGTGACATCGGCATGCACCAGCCCTCAGAACTGAAGGCCCCAGTCGGAGCCAGTCCTAATAGGGCAATGTCAAGTCATTGCCATCCAGAGGGGGAACCATAGCTGATAAGAGGGGAAGGAGGGAGGGGAAGAATACTGCAACATGGAAGAGAAGGACATCTATGGTTATGGTAAGTTCTTACACAACTTTTCTATGTCCTCCTATTCCTATGCTGCAGTATTCTGCATATGGGTGAGTGCCAAAGCTCACTGAGGAAGGGTGGTTGGTATGGAAGCAGATTCCAAGAACCCATGCAGGACAGCCCTGGCGAACCCTGCCCTAGACCTAGAGATGTGGTCTAATTTGTAGTGTTTGGTGAATGTATGAACTGAAGATCAGGTGGCTGCCTCCAGGATAGAGGAGGTGTCCAGTCCCATCAAGAAAGCCTTTGAGGATGCCATGGCTCTAGTGGAGTGGGCTCTTACTGTACCCTGAAGTGATTTACCATGGTGCTGGTAACAGAAGGTAATAGCCTTGGAGAGCCAAGTTGAAACAGTCTGTTTGGACACAGCCTTACTAGTGTTCTAGGGTGGAAAGATATGAAAAGTTGGTCAGCCTTTCTAATAGACTTGGTGTTGTGGAGGCAGAATCTAATTTGTCTGTGAACATCCAGGGAATGAAGTATTCTTTCACTTCTTCCTTGTGGGTTTGGATAAACCGGTAAGTGGATGGCCTGATTGAGAGACAGGTCACTGACTACCTTGGGCATGAAAGATGCGTTTGTCCTGAGGGTAACCCTGTCTTTATGAAAGACAAGAAAGGGGAGGGGCAACCATTAGTGCCTGCAGCTCTGATGCCCTTTTGGCTGAAGTGATAGCCACTAAAAGGACCGTCTTCCAGGTGCAAAGCTTTAGGGAAGCTTGCTAAGCATGCTCAAAGGGTGGCAGGGTAAGCTTCTCCAGCACATAGCTGAGATCCTAAGGAGGAGGAGTAGGTTTACAGGGTGGGGAGGTCTGAGATATAGTACCCCTTTGAGGAAGAGCTTCGAAGAGAGCCTGGATTCCAAGGGGGAATCCATGGTTAGGTATGCAGATATAGCAGACAGGCGTGCCTTAATAGATGAGTAGGCCAAATCAGTCTGAAGTAACTCGCACAAATAAGATAGCAGTAGGGGGATGTTGCTGGTAAGTGGATCCAGCTGCTTATTTTGACACCAAGAAATGAACCTTTTCCATTTAGACAGGTATGATTTTCTAGTGTTAGGTTTCCTGGCCTCCTGAAGGACATTGAGCACATCCTCACTGTAAAGGTGTCTGTATGGGATCAGATGCCTATCCGCCACAGGGTCAGGTGTAGCAGCTGCCACTGTGGGTGGATTAGAGATCCCTTGTGTTGTGTGAGAAGGTCCACTCTGTAGGGTAACTTGTGGTGTTTGCACTTGGACAATTGAAGGAATAAAGGGAACCAATGATGTCGGGGCCAGTAGGGAGTCACCAGCAAGATATTCGGATTGTCCTGCTGAATCCGTAGCAGAACCCTCTGAATGAGAGGGAAGGGGAAGAATGCAAAAAGGTATTTCCCCTTCCATGAGAGAATGAAGGCATCTGTTGCCAGTGCCTGTGGGTCTGGTGCCCTGGTGCCGTTGTTGGCGGAGGTGAACAGGTCTATTTGAGGTGTACCCAATCTGTGGACCATGTCCACGAAGATATCCTTGTGAAGCATCCATTCATGATTGTTTGTGCTGGTTCTGCTCAAAAAATCTGCTTGGGAGTTGTGGAGAGAGGGAATGTATGCTGCTTTCAGGGTAATTCCCTGGGAAGTGGCTACTTCCCACACTAGTATAGCAAGTCTGCAGAGTAGGTAGGACTTGGTCCCTCCTTGTTTGTTGATATACCACAGGACTGTGGTGTTGTCTGTTTATATCAGGAGAGATCCCTTCTGAAGAAAAGGAGAGAATGCCTGAAGGGCTAGGAGGATTGCCCTCATTTCTTTGGCATTGATGTGTTCTGTTTTCTGCCTGTATGTCCCCAGACCTTGAACTTTTCGATGGCCAAGGGTGCCCCCCCGGAATGTATGCTGCTTTCAGGGTAATTCCCTGGGAAGTGGCTACTTCCCACACTAGTATAGCAAGTCTGCAGAGTAGGTAGGACTTGGTCCCTCCTTGTTTGTTGATATACCACAGGACTGTGGTGTTGTCTGTTTATATCAGGAGAGATCCCTTCTGAAGAAAAGGAGAGAATGCCTGAAGGGCTAGGAGGATTGCCCTCATTTCTTTGGCATTGATGTGTTCTGTTTTCTGCCTGTATGTCCCCAGACCTTGAACTTTTCGATGGCCAAGGGTGCCCCCCCCCCCCCCATCCCAGGTCTGAGGTGTCTGTATACGTGATCTAAGAAGGTTGAAGTGGTTGGAGGTGAAATCCTGGGTTGAGATTCACCAGTGCTAACCACCATAAGATCTCCTGTTTTAGGCATGGAAGTAAGGGCACAATGTGCTTCACTGGGTGGTTGCACTGCTTCTAGACAGAGCGTAGGTACCACAGTAGTTTTCTCATGCATAACTCAGCTAGGATTAGCATGAGAATGGTAACTGCCATGTAATCCAGATGCTTGAGGTACCACCTTGCAGTCAGATGAGGGGAGTGTAGAATCCCTTTCAGGTGTTCTATAAGAGAACTCACCTTTGCTGGGGGCAGGTATGCTTCCATCAAGTCTGTGTGGATTCTGCACCCTAAGAAAACAATGTCTTGGGTCGATGTGAGGTTGGATTTTGGGAAGTTTATCTGGAAACCAAGAGCCTGTTGGAGAGACACCATGAACTGGATATGGGTTAGGAGTGTTTTTTGGCTGGCAGCCTGTAAAAGTATGTCATCTAGTTATGGGAATATTTCTCTCCCTTTTGTCCTGCAAAAGGCCATTACTGGAGCCAGGCATTTGGTGAAGACTCTGGGTGCAGTTGAAAGTCCAAAAGGCAAGGCAGAGAAGTGTAAATGTGAGGAGCCCACTAAGAATCTTAAGTATTTTCTGTGTATGAGTCTTATGGGAATGTGTAAACAGGCATCCTTGATGTCTAGTGTAGCTAGGAAGCCTTTGTACATAATAAGATGGAATAGAGTTGGCAGGGTCAGCATTCTCAAAGTTGGTACCTTTAAGAAAGGATTGAGCTTTGAGAGGTCTAGGATTGGTCGCCATGGCCCTTCTTTTCTGATAACCAAGAAAATCCTTGAGTAGAACCATTTTTCAAATTGGGGGGGGGGGTCCTTTCTATAGTGCCCTGGTTTAAAAGGGACTGTAGTACTGGTAGCAAGAGGGGGAGCTGGTGAGCAGGAGGTCGTGGCCTGCTTAGTCTTACTGGATAGGTTATCCATGACAGGTAGTAACCGTCTTGGAGAATGGAGAGGACTCACTTGTCTGAAGTGACCAGATTCCAAATAGAATGGCAATGGGAAATGGGAGCAGACAGTGGGATGGAAGCAGCTGGTGGGGGAGGCAGGAGGGCAGGAAGTCAGACACTACCTGTCCTGTCCTGAAAGGGCATCCTTTGACTAGAGGAGGGTGGTGCTCTAGCTGAAGGATTTTTCTTTCTTGTTTGCCTGTGTCTAGTTTGAGGAACAGGACTGGAGTGTTTCCTGATGAACTGTGTTTTCGCAGAGTAGTTCCTGTAAAATTTAGGAACAGGGAAACTAGCTGATGTTTAAGCCCCTGCATTTCTTTTTCTTTTTGTTGTAGGGATTTGAAAAGATCTGCTACTTTTGAGCCAAATAAGGCAGCATTGTCAAGTGGTGCATCATTAAGGTTAGCTCTGAAATCATCTGGCAGGGGTTGCAAGCACAGCCAGGAGTATCTGAGAAGTACAGAAGCTGAAGCTGCTGACCTTGCTGAGGATTCTGCAGCATCATAGCTACATTTAATTGAATGCCTGGTGACCTGGGACGTAAGGGCCAATACAGAAGACATAGCTGATTTGGCTGAGGAGTCTGGAATGTCTGTCAACAGTTTGATGGCAGAATCTAAGAGAGACAGGGCATACTTTGCCATATGAGTCAGGTAATTAGTAGCTTTAAATGCCAAAGTGGATGAGGTGTAAATCTTTTTGCCTAACCTTTCCATAGTTTTGCTGTCTTTGTCAGCAGGAAAGATGGTGGTAGGCAAGAGTTTAGAAGGTTTGTCTGTGGAGACACAAATAGTAGCGGGATCTGCAGGAGGGCACTTGATCAAGTGCTTAGCTGGATCCTGGACTTTGTACAGTCTGTCTGCTCTACGAGGAGCAGGAGGCTGTGTGTCCGATTGAGAGATGCAGAGGAAAAGGCAGTATAGGAGGAACGACTGAAAGGCTTGGTGTTTCCATTTACATGAGGTCACAGTACCCGTTTTGGATTTCAGAAATGTCTGTGGATTTCCATTTGATGTGTTCCTTCATTTTAAAAACAGTTTCAGAGAAGGTCAAATCTTCAACAGGGGAATCTGGGTCTATAGATTCTTCCTCTGGGGATCCATATGCCAAGGGAGAAGAGAGATGTGAATGATAAGAGAGGGAATCATGTGAGGAATCTGAACAGATGCCCTCTTCCCTAGTAATTGTCTCTGCAGTTGAGGCCTAGGACCAAAGAGAGGAGCAGAAGATGTAGAAGCAGAAGCAGCTGATGTAGGCCTCTGGGCCATGAAAGCTGAGAAAAGGCTTTGGCTAAAGGCCTGCCAGTCTGAAATACTTTCTGCTGGCTGGGAGATGTGCTTTCTTTTTTCTCTCCTCTTGAGTCCCAATGGGCATCTGTTTAGGAGTGGGAGTCTAAGTCTGAGGTAGGGAATCAGAAGGTTCCCCTAAACATGCTGGTCCCCCCCCCCGGCATTCAAAACAGTCACCGGTATAGCCTCTGTGGACATGCTCTCTCTCACCAGTAGTACGGCTTCCTCAAAAGGTACCCATGACATCCAGTGCAGTGGATCTGGGTCCAGATACTGAGACCAGGCCGATGTCAGCCACAGGCTGTAGATCAGCTGAAAGAGGGTCAGCAAAAGTTACAGGCTGCAAAGATCTGGCCTTCTTTTTTGGCACTTCAGAAGTGACATCTGATGAGCCCTCCATATGCAAAGCAAGTTGTTTTAGACATTGGTTCTCTAAATACAGATTGAGTGCATGTAAATGACTGTGCAACATTTTCGGAGTGAATGCCTAGCAAATAGGGCAGGCCTTATAAGCGTGCGACCATGTGAGACAGAACAAACACTTATCATGGGTGTCTTTATGAGGGATCTGATGGCCGCACTGACATTTACCCTTTCTGATGACGTGAAAAGGCATTAATACAAAAGCAAGAACTGAAAAGGTCCCCAACGGGGTACTTCGCTTGAAACTTGAATCGGTCATCAGCAAAGCAGGAACACTTGGCATACGACTGGCGGCTGGAAAGTTCTGAGGGCTGGTGCGTGCCAATGTCACTTTTATGGCCCATGTACTCATGCCTAGACCTGATGTCTCGTGCACCTAGTAGGGACTGAAAGCTTTTGAATACTAGCCACACATACGCGAGACTAGAAGGGTAAATCCATATGCAGAATACTGCAACATAGGAATAGGATATCATATATATATGCCTACAACATATATATGCCTACAACTGTGCAAGTACACATGCATATGATATGCCTACATGTATATATATATATATATATATATATATATATATATATATATACATATATATATATATATATATATATATATATATATATATACATACATATATATATATATATATATATATACATACATATATATATATATATATATATATATATATATACATATATATATATATATATATATATATATATATATACATACATATATATATATACACACATATATATATATATATACATACATACATACATGTTATTTACTCCAGTATTTAATTGTTTTTGCAGGTTTGGCCCACTTTTTAATTCTTACAGACATACATTTTCATGCCTAGATAAGTGTATGCATATACAAAAACAAATGCAATGCAAATCCTACATCTGTGACAAGAACCACATCCTCATGAAGAATACATCCAGGAAAAAAAAAACTTTATTAACTCCACCAGTTAACTGTTTTTGCAGGCTTGGCCCAATTTTTGATTCTTACAGACACATTTTCATGCCTAGATAAGTGTACATGTTGCGGAAGTCTTCCTGCCCACTTATTGTAATGCTTGCTAACTCTAACTAGCACTATAACCTTAATCCTAACTCTGCACCTGACTCTACACCTTACTTTAAAAAAAAAACTTCCTGTAACATTACTACACAACTTTGTGCTGTTATTATGTAGGGTTTAGACATGCTAAAGGTGGACTGGATACTCTAAACTGGCCCTAGGTGTGAGTATGATGTGTGCGCCTTCTGTGGAAGGTTGAGCACCAGGCTTGCAAATTGACATCGTAAACTCCACTGCTAATTGTTCTGCAGACTGTTGTTATGCTGTTTTCCTTTTGAGAACTTTTGTACATTCAGTTTTAGAGATTTTCAGAAACATGAATGTTTGAACTCTTTCTGCCTGCATTTTTGTGCACATATATGGCTGTAGTACTTGCTTAACAGCAATATTGGTGAAATGTGTACAGTATTTTAATAACATAGTACGGATATAGCAGATTACTGTTTGGTGTTTTTACTGTTGAAGATAGGCAATGTGGTATGCAATCATTGTTTTGGTGACTCCCATCTTTGCCACTATTAAATTATTGTTACAATGCCATCTGTTTTTAGCAACATTGTGCAGCATAGGTTATTTATAGTCACATCGTACTATCTCAAGATCATTTCCAATAAACAAAACACATTATGCTGGGTACTTTTTTTTTTTTTTTCAGGCTTGCTTTTCAAATTTTAGTAAATTAGTGTTGCAACTGCAGGTTGAAATTAGTTCCTCTCTACTCTGCATATCCCCACAGTATCCCTGTCCAATAATTAATTTACTAATTTATTTGCTTTTGTTTACAGAAACTTCTATCAGTCCAAAGCCCCTTTTTAGTAGAGACCTGGGAAGAAAAGTTCCACAAAGTACAATAAAAGTATATGAATGTAATAACTGGGGATTATTCATAGACAAGATGAGGGCATCTAAAACTGTAAATCACAACCTCCTACTTTTCAAACTGAGCAAACTCAGTTTTGGCAACCTCACAAAAGAAAGCCTCCAAAATTACCTAAAAGTGAGACCATTCTAATTAAGGTATCATGAACATAGTAGTACCATAGCATTCCATCTTTAGGCCGTTGTCATTCTTTTTTATTGACCCAACCACCAAATGCAGTCAACACAACACACCATGTATGTTGATGACTTCCTTACTTAGGAATCCAGTCAAGATCTTTATTCTCTTCAACAAAAACTGCAAGCCAGTTTCACAAATCTATACAACTGGACTCCAGGCTGCTCATTAACACACTTAAATCCAGCATCGTGTTCTTCAGGAAGTACAGATGTGTATACTTAATGTAGATGTTCGAGTGTATTCACTGTTGTAGTCATCACATTTGGGTTATCCCTGCCAGGGTAGCCCTCGGCCGGCCCGAATACCAGATGCTTAGCATTTCTGCGTCGGTTGCTGTCGCTTCAGGACTGACGTCAGGTTGTCAGTAGTATAAAGTAAGGCAGCCAACTCCATTACATCAGTTTTTCTTGCCCTAACCTGTCAGGAGCCCCCCCCAAGTGGGAGCCAGGTACTGATGGAAAAACCCCACCAGTAGAAAGTAAATACCAATATGTCCCTTGTAAGGAAAGAGAAGAAAAAAGAGGGGGATGGAGGGAGGGAAACCAGGACTGCAACAGTGAATACACTCGAATATCTACATTTATGGTAAGTGTACACAACTGTACTATGGTTCTTCGTATTTCACTGTTGCAGTCATCACATTTGGGGTGATTCCCAAACCTGAGGAAATAGGTTGAGGCAGTCAAGGAAACTAGGGGCTGGCTAGGATGCTCTGCAAGACTGCAGAGGCAAACCCTGCCCTGGATTTGGAGAAGATAGGCAGGTGGTAATGTCTGGTAAAGGTGTGAACAGATGTCCAAGTGGCAGCCTGTTAGAGAAATATGTATTTGAATATATGTGAAGTGCTAGTTTAAAAGCAAAGTAGTATGTAATGCATTTTATTCTATTAATGATATAACAAAAATAATTAATTCATATGTAATTGCAAGAAGTTTTTGAAACTGCAGTGTGCCTTGTAGCAAGTTGGCCTCTGACCCTGGCAGCTGCTAGCTCAGCAAGTTTTAATGTTTATGCTTTTCACAAGTGATTATATGCTGGGTCAGGAAATTAAATATGTGAAATAATGAAATCTTCTGCTCTTTCCTGCTGGGATGATTTGGCCTTGTGCATGTGTTACTAGATAACACGCAGCTGTTGGGAAAGTGTTACAGGGGAACAAAGAAGTGTATTAGAAGACTGAATCTGCTATTGTATTCGAACTAGTCTGAAACCTTGAAGAAGTAACTTTACAGAAAGACATTATGTCTGACCAGGTGGTAAGCAAGGCCGTATTGTTACCAGAGGAAAACTTTTTTTAATATACAGCATCAGCATTATTTAATGAATAGAATACTGTAAGCTAAAGTGATGTAGATGCCCTGTGACTGACCACGTCAGTAAGGTGGGCACAACTTGAATTTAAGAAACTATAAAAATTATGTACTTCCTGTTTCATGTCAGACAAAATTCTGTACTTGTACGTTTTTTGCCTCCTGGTGTACACTAGTAAACTTTTGAACCTGAACCTCGTGTGTATTGATCTTTTTATTTTATTTAACAGTTTGGTCCTTCTTAGCCGGAAATCCCTCAGACAGCTGCAGATCAGAGTCTACCGGTGGTCGAATACTGCGCAGGAGAAGTTACCGAAACGGTTCTTCTTGGGTGAAAAAGACCTCCGACTGAATTGTCATTTAAAGAGGCTGGCCACTTTCTGATCTGTGGCCGAAGAGCGGATCCTGGACGGCGCAATATCGGAGGCTCAGGTAGGAAGACACTTGCCTTTTTTTCTGTTTTAGATCAGGGACTAGGTTACAGTAAATATTATTGTCAAGATTTGTTATGCAGATCAGGGACAAAAGGAATTACTGTGTATTTGGTCATAGATCAGGGTAACAGAATAAGGTAGGCAGTTATTCTAGATAAACTGTGAAAAGGAACTGAAATTTTGGTACCACATGATAAGAAGGGTTACGTAACATTTTCTTTTAACATGGGAAATCAGTGCACTAAAACATCGCGAGATCCGCCCCTAACCGAAGACGCAAAATATATGCAATCACAACGTTCTGATAATGTTAGGTATTATACGAAGTGGGTTAACAAATATGAATTTGATGGCAAATTAGATAAAACTTCACTGGTTAAACTCCTTAAGCAACTTAAATCTGATGCGGGAGATCAGGCAAAAAAGCAACACCAATTAGGCATTCCTCAGGCACACAGGTGGATTGAGGAAGCAAACCGTAGGGAACAGAAGACTAAAAATTCAAAAGCATTATTTTTAGACAAAGAAGAAAATAACATAGTAATAGCAGCAGCTCCTCCTCCCCTGCCCCCTCAATTGCCTTTTTCAGGATATGAAGCGAGTGGACAGGCTAGTCCGCCTCCGCGTTATCTTGAGGTCTCAGCGACACTACAACCATTTGTTAGAGATACTATTGAAACTAGGTCCCGAGCACGTAAAATACATGGGGACGCAGAATCGTATCAAATAGAGAGAAACCTACAGGATGAGAATGAGGAAGAAATGTGTCCGCTTATAGAGGTCCCAAATCCTCAGGCAGGGCAGGACCCAAACTCTCTCAGTATACAGACCATGGACACCGGAGGATATCCGGAAAGCTACTGAGGGAATCCCCCATCCGAAAGTTAATTTTACGAAATTTCTAGAAGATTTGCAAGGCATGAGGTTGAGTTACCACTTGAATGGGGAAGAAGTAGAAAAAGTAGTAAGACAAATTATAGGTCCAGATTGGCACATGATTTGTGGCACCTGGAATCCTCGTAATGCAGAGCTTAAACCACTCCCACATAGTGACGCAGAACTAGACAATAGAGTGAAAGGTCTTACAGACCGAATCTCTGAGAAATGGAATGCATACAACAGGAAAATGAGACGATAGATGGGTACTATGCTAGATTACTGGAATGTTTTAATAATCATAGCGGTATGACAGTTCCTGAAAATGAAGTGAATGATTCCCTGTATGAACAACAATTGAAAAATGCATTTTTAAAAGGTTGCATTGCACCTATCAGTAGCTTCATTACATAGCATATGATAGACCATCGAACAGGTAGGCTACAAGCCTTACTTGAATATGCTAGGCATGCTGAAAGACATTTTAATAGCAAGAAGAAAAAGAAGGCGCAAGTCTTCACTGCTGAAGACGGAGCTGAAGTATTTGTGTTACAGTCAGGCAAAAAGGGAAAGAAAAATGCCCAGGGAAATAAACAGTCTGACAAACGGTCAGAAGATTTTGAGGAAAGGAAAAAGAGAGGTGAATGCTTTAAGTGCGGGAAGAAGGGGCATCTAGCGAGGGATTGTAAACAGAATAAAAAGGTAATCACAGAAGACAAGGGAGATGAGGACTGACTATATGATAGTGAAGATACATCATGCAGAAGTCAGAAATCATCAGGAGAAGTTAATAAACAGAGGACAAATGTAAATGTGATAGAAGGAATAGAGGAAGTGCAAGTAGATATGGAGGATGAAGAAAGTGAAATTCTGGATTTAGCATTATTGAGCCTAGAGCTCTACTTAGTAGACACGAAACCGAAAGTTACACTTCTGGTGGAGGGAAGGTAAGTCAAATTCCTGTGTGACTCAGGAGCATCACGGACCCTGATACACCCCTCCAAGCTACCAGAACATTCTGAATCACCTGATTATATATTAGTGAAAGCTGCGAATGGACAGCTATACAGGGAACCACTCTCCCATGATATAGCAATAACTGACCCTGTTTCAGGTATGACTCAAAGAAGTAAGATTGTTGTTTCTGCAAAATGTCCAGTGAACCTATTGGGTAGGGACCTTATGCAGATATTTGGCATAGCAGTAGTTCCAACTGTGCAGGGTATGGAGGCACAGAGACAAATGGATACTTTTGTGGTGCGATCGGAGGGTGAAACTTTTTATTGGTACAGCCAGGACCTAGTTACGACTGGTCCAGGGGCAGTAACCGAGGAACTGATCAACGTAGCCATCAATAAAGCCCCCTCCCTTGACACTGATCGACAGCATTTGTTACACTGTACTCTATACTACTGTAATACGCCAGGACCTGATAGAGAATATGAGCAAGAATTGTTCAAAAATCGTGCAACTAGATTAGTATTACGTACTTTGTATTGGGATACTGAGGGGAACAGTGTAGTTAGCTGTTCATTACCTCAATAATTCCTTGTGTTATATAGATCAAATTGATTGCCACATGTCAGTTTGACAAAAAACAAAAACGTAAAATGGGCAGACTTAGGAGAGAAGGTAACAAGATGGGAGAAACAGACTGACTTAGAATTGTCAGAACAGGGAATACAGAAACAAAAGTTGAATTGGTTGACGCAGACGCACCCGGCTGTACACTTGCAATCTAGCGAGGACAGCTGATTAGCATTTTTATAAGAAGAAGAAGAGAAAGCCTTATGTGAGATACCAACGACTCTTTGGTCAACAGGCAAGTCAGAAGTAGGACTTATTCGAACAGCAGGACCAGTTACAATTACACCAAAGTCAGCATTTAGGCCACAGAAAAGACAATACTCTTTGAGGAAAGATGCAGAAATAGGAATCAAGCCTATAATAGCAGCATTGCTCAGGGAAGGAGTACTGGTAGAATCTCCTGATTCACCATGTAATACACCCCTATTTCCTGTTAAAAAAGCAAACGGGGAATGGTGGATGGTTCAAGATTTACAAGCTGTAAACAATGCAGTGATACCCAGAGCACCCACGGTGCCAGACCCACATACTTTGTTAAATGACTTAAAACCGCAGCAGAAATATTTCTCTGTGGTAGATATCAGTAATGCTTTCTTTTCAATACCTATACATCCTGATAGTCAATACTGGTTTGCATTTACATTTCAGGGTAAAAGGTATACCTATACTCGACTACCACAGGGATATTGTGAGAGTCCAACAATATTTGCACAAGAAATGGCTAGCAACCTGGCAGGGTTTACCCCACCAGGAGGTAGTCAAATTCTACTTTACGTAGATGACATCTTGCTAGCAGCCCCCACCCAGCAGCAATGCAGGGAAGATACTATAGCGCTATTGAAATTTTTAGCAACACAAGGACACAAAGTGAACAAAAGTAAGTTACAACTCTGGAAAAAGCAAGTTAGATACCTAGGATATGTGATATCCAATGAAGGTAGGATATTAGACGAGGATAAAAAGACCGCAATTTTACAAGCACCCAAACCAGCAACCAAGAAGGAAATGATGTCCTTCTTGGGGACAACTAATTTTTGTCGGAGTTGGATACCAAACTATGCTTTGGAATCTGCTCCACTGACTGACTTGATATATAAAACACCAATAGCAGCACAAGATTTATTACAATGGACACCCGAAGCAGAAACGGCTTTCTGCAGATTGAAGCAGTTGATAGCTTCTTCATTAGTTTTAGGACTCCCAAATTATCACAAACGGTTCTTTCAGACTGTAGATTGTAAGCAAGAATATATGACATCAGTGCTGATGCAACAACATGGGGATAAGCAATGCCCCATAGCCTAGACCCAGTGGAGCGATCTTTGCCTCACTGTGTACAAGCAGTGGTTGCAGCTGCAATAGCAGTACAGGCCTCGGCCTCAGTGGTATTATTCCACCCTCTCACAGAGTGCCTCATGCAGTCACGATAATTTTACTGCAAGAAAAAGTAGCATATCTCTCTCCTGCTAGACATCTTTCATGTATGACTATACTGCTGAGCTAACCTCATATGACAATTGAACGTTGTACGACATTAAATCCATCAACATTACTCCCAACTCCTGCACATGGCACACCGCACAGCTGCCTGCAGGAAATTGAACAGTCAGCCTTGCCTAAACAAGCTCTCACAGATATGCCCTTGGATAATGCCGAGGTGACATATTACATGGACGGCTCATGCAGAAGGGGCCCTACAGGGAAGAATCTAGTGGGGTATGCAGTAGTTACAGACACTGAAATTTTAGAAGCCCAACCCTTGCCACATAACTTGTCTGCACAAGCAGCAGAATTGATAGCTTTAACACGAGCATGTACTTTAGCAAAAGACAAATGTGTAAACATATATACTGACAGTCAGTATGCTTTCTCTACAGTACATGTATTTGCACAACAATGGAAAAATAGGGGAATAACATCTAGTGGAAAACCAATTAATCATGCGCAATTTATTTTGGAATTATTAGAATCTATCCAGTTACCTACTAAAGTAGCTATTTGCAAATGTGTAGCTCATACAAAACAACAGGATAGGATTTCAAAAGGCAATGCAAGAGCTGATGCAGCTGCAAAGCAAGCGGCTTCAGACTCAGAAACTTTACTTTTGAATGAGGAATTACAACCCTCTGAGTTTTTAGATTTAGACATGTTAAAACAATGCAGACGCTTACTACAAAAGCAGAAAAACAAAAATGGGAAAAACAAGGCGCAATTCTTGAAAATGGACTGTACATTTCCAGAGAGAAAAAAACGATATTGCCGTCTAATTTATTTAGATATGCAGCTTTGTTGAGCCATGGGCAGTGCCATGTCTCAACAGGGGGGATGGTACAGTTAGTAAACCGAATATTCCAAACATATGGATTCACAAATTATACCAAAAAATTTTGTGCAGCTTGTCATACTTGTAACAAGCACTATGCACAAGGGGCATTTAAACCTAAGCAAGGAAGTTTTCCTATACCACCGTATCCGTTCCATACTATCTGTATGGATTTCATAGAATTGAATAAGTGTGAAGGGAAAAAATATTGCCTAGTCATTGTAGATATGTTTTCTAAATGGGTAGAAGCTTTTCCAACCAAAAATCCGGATGCAGCAACAGTGGCGAAAGCCCTGATAAAAGAAGTAATCCCTAGGTTTGGCATTCTGGAAAGGATTTATAGTGAAAATGGAACACATTTCGTTAATCAGACAATCCAGCAACTTGGAAGATTTTTCGGAATCTCCTTGAAAGATCATTGTGCCTACCACCCACAGTCTGCAGGACTGGTGGAAAGGTACAATGGAACCCTTAAGAACAAACTTAGGAAGTTAGTTGAGGATACGCAGAAGAATTGGATATACTGTTTGCCTTTAGCGCTGCTGAGTATGAGAACGGTTCCAAATGTGAAGGGGTTGACGCCCTTCGAAATGTTTTTTGGGAGAGCATATTATGTGCTTCAGTGGAAAGCTCTCATGCCTGCAGAGCAAGAGGCTGACAGTTCATTAGCTAGTTATATGAGGAAACTGTTAACAAATTAATCTGTTTTGCAGTTTAACTCTTTTTCAGATAAAGAACAGACCAGACCGGTGGAAGCAGTTCTGGGTCCGGGAACTTGGGTGTGGTTAAAAGTGACGAAGAGGAAGAATTGGGCGAGTCCAAAGTGGGAAGGACCGTACCAGGTACTGTTGGCAACACCTACTGCAGTCAGAGTGGCTGAGAGGACGTCCTGGGTCCATTTGACACACTGCAAACTGGTAAAGAACTTTCAACTTGATAAAAACTTTGTGACTCATATAAAACAAGGGCAAAATGGCCAAGAACAAAGCGAATAGAAATGCAGATCAACCCCAGAGATGTTGCATAATCATTTTGTTGAGTATACATTTTTATTAACTATAATTGTGACAATTTTCCTCTTGTTGTGGTTTTTCCTACACTCAACCACACAAGTAAAAGTGGGAAGACGTGACGAAACATCTATAGACTGGCATCCAAATTTTAACACATACCTAGCCATGAAGCGTGTATATGCAGAGACTATGAACATTTCAAATTGCTGGTTTGTACAGCTATACCAACAGCATATGGAGGACTGATTATGTCCGCTGTCCCTCTGGGGATAAATGAGACTTGGGAAAATTTGCTTTTTGACACAGGGACTGTGAGATCACAGGACAAAATAGCTTTATTTTTACCTGTCACACAAAAGGGAATTGTATGTTTCTATAAAAATGATACTCTCCAGGTGGGCTGGAGCAATTGTAATATAACGATATCTTATCGGTGTTATATTAAGACTAGTAATGGCAATATTTTTTGCAATACTAATTATGACTCATATTTGAACTCAATGAAAACAACCATGAATGAAATTCGCAAAAATCCTGTTTTATTTAAACAATTGTCAGTTATAGACCAGAAAATGTTTCATGCAGGGTTAATGCGTATTAGTACTAAAGTAGAAAACTGTTATTTTATTTGTGGGAAAAAAGCATATAAATGGCTACCTGAGAATTGGTCTGGCAGTGGGTTATCTGGTTCCGGCTATCAGACATACTGCAGAATTACCTTTGGGTAAGATTCGAAACGTGAGAAGCAGCCCGAAAACCTGAAGGTCCAGTCGAGAAACCTGTAAATCCAGTATGATGGATCGAAGCTGGCTGGAAAGACCATAATACCATAAAAGACAAAAGCAAATTGACTCATATGGACTTGAGTGACAGTGTTATATCTTGGGCAGGAATATTCCCAGCATATGGAGCAGTCAAATCAATCTGGGAGTTGAGGAAGCTGTTGAAACTTCTCGAAGTAATGAGTAATGCAAATTTCTCTGCCCTAGAACTGGTGACTGATGAACTGAATGCAATGAGAACTGTTGTGCTACAAAATCGAATGGCTCTTGACTTCACCATAGCGGCGAGAGGTGGTACTTGCGCGCTTATCAAAGAAGAATGCTGTGCATACATTCCAGACAACAGGCATGAAATTAACAACCACCTAGAGGTAATTCAGCAGGTATCAGCCATGACTGAACCAGGCCCAAACCCATTGATGGACTTCTTCCAGAATCTATTTGGGGGGTGGGGTTCCATCCTAATGAATATTCTGATTGCTATTTGTGTGGGTTTACTCCTATTAGGAGCATGTGTTTGTTGTGGAATTCCCTGCATGAAAAGATTAATCAAAGATTTTATTGATGTATCTGTTACTGAAACTTAGTACCAAGATATTGAGATTGAAAAATTGATCTCAGACGAAACTTTTTCTGAAGTATAGATCAAATGACTCACCTAGCTGAAAATCCTTAGTGGAAGAGGTTAGGAGACGAAATGACATTATGCATACTTCAAAATAGAATAAAAAGTATTAATAGGAGGGAAAATGTTAGAGAAATATGTATCTGAATATATGTGAAGTGCTAGTTTAAAAGCAAAGTAGTATGTAATGCATTTTATTCTATTAATGATATAACAAAAATAATTAATTCATATGTAATTGCAAGAAGTTTTTGAAACTGCAGTGTGCCTTGTAGCAAGTTGGCCTCTGACCCTGGCAGCTGCTAGCTCAGCAAGTTTTAATGTTTATGCTTTCCACAAGTGATTATCTGCTGGGTCAGGAAATTAAATATGTGAAATAATGAAATCTTCTGCTCTTTCCTGCTGGGATGATTTGGCCTTATGTATGTGTTACTAGATAAAATGCAGCTGTTGGGAAAATGTTACAGGGGAACAAAGAAGTGTATTAGAAGACTGAATCTGCTATTATATTTGAACTAGTCTGAAACCTTGAAGAAGTAACTTTACAGAAAGACATTATGTCTGACCAGGTGGTAAGCAAGGCCGTATTGTTACCAGAGGAAAACTTTTTTTAATATACAGCATCAGCATTATTTAATGAATAGAATACTGTAAGCTAAAGTGATGTAGATGCCCTGTGACTGACCACGTCAGTAAGGTGGGCACAACTTGAATTTAAGAAACTATAAAAATTGTGTACTTCCTGTTTCAAGTCAGACAAAATTCTGTACTTGTACGTTTTTTGCCTCCTGGTGTACACTAGTAAACGTTTGAACCTGAACCTCCTGTGTATTGATCTTTTTATTTTATTTAACACAGCCTCCAGGATGTCCCTGGTGGGGAATCCTCTGAGGAAAGCTGCAGAGGTGGAGGGTGCTCTGGTGAAGTGAGTGCTGACCCCCTTGGGGGGAGGCTCTCCATGTTGCTTGCAACAGAAATGGATGCAGTGTGCTATCCATTTGGAAATGGTTTGTTTGGAGATGGCTTTGCCCTCTGCCCCTGCAGCAAAGCTAATCGGCAATTGATCAGACGTTCTGGAGGATTTAGTCCTGTCTAGACGGAATCTGGGCTGTCTGTGCACATCTAGAGAGTGCAGGATCCTTCCCCCCTTGTTCTGTGGGTTAGGGAAAAAGGTGGGCAAATGAATGGATTGGTTGAGAGTCATGCTGGACACCACCTTGGGCAAGAAGGATGGGTTAGTCCCGAAGGATACCCTGTCAGCATGGAAGATGACGAAGGGTTCCACAGCCATAAGTGCTTGCAGCTCGGAGACCCTTCTGGCTGAGGTGATAGCCAGAAGGAAAGCTGTCTTCCAGGAGAGAAATTTTAGCTCTGCTGAAGAGGCTGGCTCGAAGGGGGTCAGGGTGAGCTTTTCCAACAGAAAGTTAAGGTCCCAAGCTGGGGGTGGGGCTCTTCTGGGTGGCCTCAAGTTGCTAGCCTCCTCTTAGGAACGGTTTGATCAAAGGGTGTGAGAAAAGGGGCTGCTCAATGGGGAAATGGGCAGACATAGCAGAGGCATGAATTTTAATAGTAGAGAAAGTCCACTGTGTAGCAGGTCAGCTAAGTAATCCAGGATGAGAGGGAGGGAGGGTTGTGCCCTATTGACTCCCTTAGCCTGAATCCAGGTGCAGAACCTTTTCCATTTGTCAGCATAAAACTTTCTAGTGCTAGGGCATCTGGCCTCATGTATAACATCTAGAACCTGTTTACTGAGGTTGGCAGATTGATTGGGGGTTAAGGAATAAGTCAAGCTGCCAAATTGAGGATCTGCAATTGGGGATGCATGAATTCTCCTTCCCTCTGGGTGAGGAGGGTTGGAATCTGAGTGAGATGCCATGGTGGCAGTGGGGACAGGCTGCCCAGCAGTGGATACCAGTGCTGGCAAGGCCAGTCTGGAGCTATAAGAATTGTCCTTGTTTTTTCCTCCTTTATTTTGAGCAGTACCCTGGGGATGAGAGGTAGTGGAGGACAGGCATAGACCAATAGACTGACCCAGAGGAAGGACAGGGCATCCACTTTCCAAGCCATGCAGTGATGTTCCCTGGTGCAGAACTTGCTGAGCTGATGGTTGGTGTGAGCGGCAAAGAGGTTGACCTTTGGGGTACCACATTTCTGAGTTATTAGGGTGAAGGTTCTTTTGTCGAGCTGCCACTTGTGTGGGTCCAGAAGATTTCTGCTTAAGTGGTCTGCCAGAGAGTGTTGAGAACCTGATAGGAGTTGTGCTAACAGGTGGAGTTGCATGGCAGCAGCTGAGAGAAGTAGGCTGTCAGGAAAGTTTGCTTTTCTGGTGTAAGGAATGCCATCTGGGATGTTGTGTCCAGGCTTGCTCCCAGGAATATAATCCTATGGGTGGGTACCTCTTTGGATTTTGTTTTGTTGATTGTGTACCCTAGGGAGGTTAGGAGGGACTTTACAAAGGCCAGGTGCTTGAGCAGCTTTTCCTGGCTGTCTGCCTGAACTAGGCAGTCATCTAAGTATGGGTAAATTTGGATATTTCTTTGTATGCAAAAGGCAATGGCTAGAACCAGACAGTTTGGGAAAACTCTGGGAGCAGCAGATAAGCCAAAAGGAAATGCAGAGATCCTGCTCTGAAACATAGATATTTCCTGCATGATTCCCTGATAGGAATGTGGAGGTAGGCCTCTTTTAGGTCTAGGGTGGTTAGCCAGGCATCCTTGGAGAGTATGGGTAGCAGTTGCTGGAGGGTGAGCATTTTGAATTTTGATGTCACCAGGAAGGTGTTTAAAATGGATATCTCGAGGATGGGGTGCCAGGTGCCCTCTTTTCTGGGTACCAGAAAAAGTCTGGAGTAGAAACCTTGGCCTTTCTGTTCTGCAGGAACGTGTTCTATTGCCCTCATAGAGAGAAGGGAAAGGAATTGCTTTTGCGCCTCTGCCCACTGGTTTAGAGGGAGATCTGGGAACCCTTTTGGAGGTGGAAGGGTGTGGAAGAAAATGTGTATCCCTGGAACACTATGTTGAGAACCCAGTGGTCGTTGGTAATGTTGGCCCAGGCGCTTGCATGAAAGGAGAGTTTTCCTCCTAGGGGTAAGTGAAGGTGGGCAGAGGGAGGTGGTAGGGGAGGAGAGTCATTGTGAGTTCTTACCATAAGGGGGTGGCTTAGAACTCCCTTTTTTGAAGTGGAGGAAGTCCACTGTTTAGATCTCTGCATTCCCTATGGGTGCTGTCTGGGGGGGGGGGGTCTGCTTCCACGGGGTCTGGGCTGAACTGACCTGGTGGGAGCAGGAAAGGACCAGTGCTTGGAGGGACAATGCCTGCTGAACCTGGGTTGCTGGACCTGTAAGAAGTCCTTAACTGTCTGCATAGATTTTGCTTTTTCTTCCATCTTTTTAAAGACCTCTTCAGCCTTAGTGCCAGATAAGTTGTACTTCTGCAAGGGGGCATCCAACAATTTTGATTTAACATGGTCTGGCAAGGGCTGTTCCTTAAGCCATGCATGTCTTCTAAGGACAGAACCGGTGACTGCTGCCCTGCAAAAAGCTTCTAGGGCGTCAAAACAACAGTGCAAGGTGTGTTTAGTTACTTGACTGGCAGAATGCATTAACTCTTGTAACTCTTTAGATTTTGCACAAGCAGGAAAGGAAGACAATTTTTGTCTGAGGAGTTCCAGAGTATGTTGCTGAAATTTTAGCATATGGAACTGGTAATCTAGTGCTCTGATAGCAAGAGTAGCAGAAGTGTATACTTTTTTACCCCATCTGTCTAGTGCTTGGGAATCCCTATCTGAGGGAGTGGGATTCTTAGCAGAGGTTGATTTAATTCCTTTAGGCCCTTGAGAAATTACCTTAGGGTCTGCAGTAGGATTTTTAAAAATAAATGTGTGTGAGTCAGGGACTCTAATACCAGTCTGGTTTTCTGGGTGCAGAAGGGAGGTTGTCAGGAGTCAAACTGGATTCCAGGAAAATATTCTCCACAACATCCAGGACTGGGGGAATGGCCATGGGTCTGTGCTGTGGAAGATCTAAGAATTCCCTGAGTCTCTTTTTAAACTGAGGGTAGTCCTGACTTTCCCATTGGAAATGCTCCCTTAAGGTATGAAGGGTTTCCGCAAAGGAAAAGTTTTCTGAGGAGAGGCTGAAGGAATGGAATCCTCTGCATCAGAATCCTCATAAGCAGAGAGGGGTTGCATATCTTCATATTCAGATGCATCAAAGTCATCAGACTCCTGTTCAGACAAAAATACAGGGGACAGATCTCTTTTTCTTTTGGAAGGGGTAGCTTGGCTTCCCCTGATCAGCATGATAAGGTCTTCCACCATTTTAAGCATTTGAGACTGAGGCAAGGAAGCAGGTGCCTGAGATTGGGTCATAGGTTTCTTGGGTGTGGTTCGTACCCTGGGCCTAAGAAACTTGGAAGTTTTCGAAAGAACGGTAGATGAGAAAGAAGTCAGTTTGTGTCGTGAATCGGTAGTGCGAAGGACTTCCTCAGAAGCCGATGCCTGCTCAGCAGCTCCGGATCCATCCAAGGGAGAGACAACTGCAGGATCCTTAGTTAAAGAAGAGTTTTGAGGCATACCGGACTCCGAAAGGGTCTCGGTAGTGGCCTGCGAATCCACAGAAGCGGGCATCAGGGGCTGCGAAAGCACCTCACTGAGGACCAGAGAACTTATTTTATTTTTATTTATTTTACATTTGTTGACCAGGATAGTCTGACTGGATGCATGTCCATTTTCAGCAGAGGCCCGGGGAGAAAAGCTCCAAGAGTAAGCAGATACAGCATTACATAATACCAGCATTACATATTACAGACTAGTTACAGAGATTACATAAGTAAGCAAGTTAAACAAGTTCCACAGGTTACAGTTAATCCTGAGCACAAGTCAGGATTAAATAAAATTACACAGTAAACTGGTTAACAGATTTTTTACACATTCTAGAGAGAGTTACCCAGGCTTGATACATTGACATAGCCAGTTAAGTGACAAATGTTGTTTGAGTCTAGTTTTAAATTGACCTAAAGTGGAAAGTAAGGTAATATCAGCTGGAAGAGAGTTCCAGGATCTACTTACAGAGTTTGCAAAGAGAGTCACCGGCTGTGTTATTAATTTTGCTAGTCTGAATTAGTAGTTTGTTAGAGGATCAAAGCGGTCTAGGATTGTTATAGGGGGTGATAATATTTTTAAGTGCAGGAGTATTGTCCGGATTATAGAGGATTTTATAGGCTATAATCAGTTGGTTATACTGGATTAGGCTGGGTAGTTCAAGCCAACCAAGCTGATTTAGATTGATGCAATGATGTGTCCTAAAAGGCAGCCCAGTGACAAACCTGGCAATGTGGTTGTAGCAAATTGAGAGTTTGTTAAGGACAGTCTTGTTCAAATTCGAGAGTAGAGGGGATGCATACAGAAGGGTTGAAAGAAGGTGAGAGCGAGTTATGGCAATTTTAGCTGGAGGGGTTAGGAAGGCTTTTATTCTGTAAAGTGACCCTAGTTTTTTATTGATGGTTTTGATAGTTTGGTTAGTATGTAGGTCAAATTTTAGATTATTGTCTATGATGACACCTAATGGTTTTGTAGATGGGTCAGGGGAGATGATTGTGCCATCATTTGATGTTATGGTAAAGGTGAAAGCGGTAGACCTACGTGTTGGTGAAAATAACAGCATTTTAGTTTTTTGGGGATTTAGGATCAGACGATGTTCAGAAAGCCAGTTTTCTATTGTATTAAAGGTGGTCTGGGTAGCTGACCATAACTCTACTGGAGATGTGGCTGAGCAAATCAGAGCAGAGTCATCAGCACATTGGATACAGCTGACTTTTGGGATGACAGTATAAAGGTCGTTAATGAAGATGGAGAACAGCAAGGGCCCTAGTATAGAGCCTTGTGGTAATCTGAGGGTGTTAGGTAGAAGGTTAGAGAGTTTGTTCTGCCAGAGGACAGCCTGCTGTCGACCATTCGGGTAGGATTTAAACCATTGTAGGGCTCTAGTATCTAGACAGAATGTCTGCAGGGTGTGGATTAAAAGTTGGTGATCAACCATATCGAATGCCTTGGAAAGATCCAAAAAGAGGGCTGAGGATATATAATTATTGTTGCGATTATGGTTTATGGTGTTAGTAAAGGGCTAGGAGGGCTGAAGTAGTGCTGTGATGAGGACGAAGCCATGCTGAGTGTCTGCCATAAGGTGATTTTGGATTAGGTGGTGCATGAGTTGTCTATGAATACATTTTTCCATAATCTTTGCAAGTGGAGAGAGTATAGCTATTGGCCTATAACTGGAGAATTCAGTAGAGCTGCCTCCTTTGTGAAGTGGGATTACATAGGATATTTTCCAGATGGTGGGAATTTTAGCTTCTACTATGGTTTTATTGATTAGTATTGAGACGGGGTAAGCAATAGAATCAGCTAATTTCTGTAGGTACTCGGCAGGGAGTTGATCAGCAGAAAGTGCAGTGGGTTTTAATTTTTTGATCAAGGTACGGATAAGTGAAGTGGCGACTGGTTGGAAGCTGAACGCAAGTAGGTTTCTAGGGGTGCTACTTTCAGGACCAGGGGAGCTAGGAGGTAGTTGGCTAGCTAGGGCTTGAATTGTCTCAGTAAAGAATTGGTTAAAACTATCAGAAACATCTTAGTAGTAGCAGGGTTTGGGGTTGAAGTTTGTCCAAGATGTAGTAGATTATTTAAACCTGCCCAAAACTTCTGAGGGTTATTTTAGTTTACTGTCTGTAAATTAGAGTAGTATTGTTTTTTGCCTTGTAAAATTGATTTTTTTGTTTCGTTCCTGGATTGCCTGTATTTAATGTGATCTTGAGGGTCTTTAGAAGAATGCCATAAAGCCCATGATTTGTTTCTAAGGGTAATTTTGAGTTTAGACTCTATAGAAAGCCACGGTGCAGTTTTTGCCTTGGTTCTCTTTGAACGAACAGGTGCATGCAAATCAAGGATCTCAAGGAATTTGTTGTTAAAGTATGCTACTGCTTCCTCTAAAGGGGAGGTGTTTTAGAATAGAACCGATTACATGAGTTTAGTTCTTGCTGGAATTTAGCAGGGTCAAAGTTTTTATTGTTTCTAACCTTTCTGAGTAAGGGTTGTTGGGAATTAATGGTTTTGTGCTTAATTACATATGTGAGAAGGTGATCACTTAGGCCATTAAGGAGGGTACCAGAGGTGTACAGTTGGGGGTGACTGTTTATGAGTACCCAGTCAAGTATACTTTCTTTTTGGTTAGGTTTACCTATCCTGGTAGGGGTGGATATGATTTGTGTAAATGCATGCAGGTTAATATGGGTGGTTGGGGATTCTAAGGAACAGGTGCCCCAGTCTATGTTAAAGTCTCCAAGTAGTAGGGTTTCTTGGGGTAGTGACATGATAGCCAGTGCAGGATATCTTCAAATGTAGATATATTGTTACCTGGGGAATGTACATACGGATGATATTAATGCATTTATTTTTATTAAGTTGCAATTTGGTGGCAAGAATCTCTGAGTTATTAATCTGAGGAGGTTGTATTACATCTATGGTGACATTCAACTCAGATTTATAGAGTACAGCTACCCCACCCCTTTCTCGAAGACGATCCAGCCTGTGTATGTTGTACCCAGGTGGTAACACTTCATTGTCTTTAGTGTTAGGTTTTAACCAGGTTTCAGATAAACAGAGAATCTCAGGAGAGTGGACATCCAGAAGTGCATGCAATTCATGTACCTTGTTATTAATGCTTCTAATATTGAGATGACAGACTAGGAGAAAGTTAGTTGGCCTATTAATTGTAGGTTTGTAGCTTAGATTACAAGTAGAGGGGGTATGTGTATCTGAAGTGAGTGGGCCAGGGTTTGGGTGAATACCACCACCAAGTATTAGGTTGAGTCTATACTTGGTGATGAACTTCAGGAATTTGTTTATTAGTTTGTGGTAGTGTTTGGATCTAGAGCTAATGTGCCTAGGGTTGAGATGCTGATAGACTGAACAAGATGTTGGATAGGATCTGGTACTGTAAGTATGGTTGAATGTGGAAGGATTTACAGCTGGGGTGATAGTCTGGCCTTTTGGGACCTGAAATCCCGTGAGAAACTGGTTTTCATACAAGGTAAGGAGGTATGGTGTGAACAAGAGGGGTAGTAAAGAGGAGTATATCATTATATGTGATTCATCTAGTGAGTTAAGGAACTGTTTTACCTGGTGATGCAACACCAGAAGAAAGAGTGGTGAGGTAAAGGTACTGGAAGGGGGAATGGGAGAATGCCAGATGAAAGCTAATAGGTGCTATTACAATGTAGGTAGTAGAATGGGGGTGGGTGGAATTATCCCAGATGAAAGCAGATAGGATCTAGAAAGTGGGGAGGTGGCTATAGTACTATAAATTTAGAGGTACTGGGGGCGGGAGGAAATTGGGGGCAGGGAGGGGAGCGAAGAGAGCCCGAGCGAGGGCTTAACGAAGGGCTATTGCAGTTTACAAGGTTTCCTAAGGTGTCCTAAAGCTATAAGATAAGTATTACAGCTCTTAATGTAAGAGTCAATTTACTTCAGTTACAGGGGAAGGAGGCAACCACTCAAGTAGAAACAAAGAGCCCTATGGCTGACCAATGCCATAGAACTGCAGACTAGCTTAACGGAAGTGTCATCGGTAGGTTTGGACCTGTGTGGTCTCTCTCTGTCTTTATCTTTACATTGTTTTCAGAAGATCTGCTGTCAGAAGGCTTACCGAAGCCATACTGGAATTCGAGGACAGTAAGCGAAAATATCTAGCTACAATAAGGGCCCGACAATGTATACAATGTATAGTTCTGGTGTTGAACAAAGCACAGAAGCAACAGCAGGGGACATCGTGGTGTGGGCCTAAGCAAGTGATGCAGTAAGAATGAAAGTGAAAGTGAAGGTGTGGTATTTGCTTTCCACAGGCGAGACAACTGTTAACTTTTTATGACATCGGTTAGTGTGAGATAAAAGGATCTCCAATGGGGTACTTAGCTTTAGAAGACTTCAGCTTCATTTCAGAAGATGAAACTCAGGTAGCGGCTGACCAGCACTCATGCGAACTGATTCTGCTTCGGGCTCCCACGACAAGAAAGACTGATGTAACGGCATTGACTGCCTTACTTTATACTACATCAGTCCTGAAGTGACAGCAACCGACACAGAAATACTAAGCCTCTGGTATTCGGGCCGGCCGAGGGCTACCCTGGCAGGGATAACCCAAATGTGATGACTGCAACAGTGAAACACAAAGAACATCAAATAAAATCTACCAAAAACTCATGTTTATGAAGAACAGACTCAAAAGGCAAATCCCTGCCACCCATACCTGAATAAAAACATCTAAGACTCACCTTAGATCCATTACTATCTACCACTAAACATAGTGACATCATTAATAAGACTAGCCAAATGAAACTCTAAAATATCTCACCTGCTAAACCCCACAAACTGAAATGCCTTAGGATTCCTCTTAATAACATTCCACTCTAAAGCAAGTATTCAAAAATTTCAGACAGAAATCACCAAAATCTGTACATCTGGCAGATCAACTAACTCATTACTGCCTGCTGTTAGTACACTGTAAATGGCTGCCAGTCAATGAAAGGGCAACCCAACTATTTTCTTCTCAAATCTTTAAACCACTCACACTAGGACACTATCCAGCACTAAGGATTAAAACACAAATCAGCCAACAAAGCCATGCTTTAAGATGCGAATATAATGAAACCTTAACTCAGACAAAACCCAGATTCAAAACTGCTCTAGGCAAAACAGCCTTTTCAAAACTTGCACCAGAAATCTTGAAACATCTTCCATTGGTCCTATACAGACAGATTCAAATCCATAACACTACACTCGGTATCTTACAGACTGCTGAGGTGAAATGCGACTGGCATACAAGTCATCCTCCAACCCATTACGGATGGATTTACTGCACATCAGCAAATCAAATAGCATCAGAAATACTTGGTCTAGGGATCTAAACCTCTTCTGCAACATCAACAGAATGGTTTGGAGGGACAGGTACATCTCACATAGAATACAGTCCACCACTGTCCCTATTCAAATGCAACTTGGATCTATGGATGGGAAAAAGAAAACCTACCGGAGGACTGTCCACTGAACTATTAATGGACAGAGGCTGCTCCTAAATGCTTTACCCCATACATGAGTTCCCTCAAATGATCTATGCTATGAACCTAGTTATCGAACAAGGGATGGGTAAGGCCAGTCTGTAACCCAACGGAATAGGTTAATTTGAGCACAAAAAGAGAAATTGGCCATTCTTAAAATGGCCCATAAATGCAGCTAGCCTAGTACTTACCTATGAACTATTAGAAACAAGACAGGAAGATACCCTGACTAAAGAAGCTGCCTGTACTTGCTATAAAAAAAAGTTTAACTCAGTAACCACATTACAATCAAACTCGCATGTAATGCCTTATATTTCTTAGCCTCTAATGCCTGCAAAATTAATCTTCTCTTGACATGTAATTATCATACATAAATACACATTGCGTTAATTGCTAAATAAGTTCTCTTCCACTGCAGACTTTCACACTTACAGGGTTGATTTAATATTTTACACTTACATTGTTACTTTACCTTCTAATCTATGTTCTTCCAACTGCAATTATGTAACCTTCTGAGTTGATGTAAACTGTACATGCCTTGATGTTTTTTGCTTTGTTACTACAAATACTGCCCTAGGGAGTGTGCTGTCACTGAAAAGCGTCTGTCAACTAGTCCGCCTACCCAGCTATCAAAAGTAATAATGAATGCATAAAACAATAAACTTATACATAGGGTTAAAGTACAAATCAAGCAGCAAGAAATATAAAATTGAAACTGTAAGTAATAAGATATTTGTGGTAACATTTATAGAATATGCAGCATGAGGCAGGAGGAAAACATACCAAAAATATATGTAAAAGCAGTGTAGTTATGTTCTGTTTACAATATATACACATTTTACTGCCCTAAAGATGAGTTACAGACCTCTTTACAAGAGGCAAACACATTTTTCCACTAAAAATGCACCCAGTGTCATAATACTATGTCCAAATCTCTCTTTACAAGATCCCTGTACTTGCCCACTCTTTTTATAAGCAGTGGGGCATGGCCTCCACTACTTGGGGCAGGTTCAGAGCCTTCTCTTAGTAAGTTCCAATATTATAGCTCCCTAAATCCTCACAATGTAGCTTGTGGCACGTTAGCACATAAATCTCTGTTCTAGCAAAAACTATCAACAACAATCCAGATCTCCACCTCGGTTGAAGCACGAGCCCGGTGGCACTGGATTTGTTTTCTTCAATGTACTCCTCTGGTTTGGACACTGCCTGGCAACATGTCTGAGGTAAAGACAGGGACAGGTTCATCATTTGGTTAAAGATTATGTTTAAAGGCGAAAAATTAACTTTTTTAAACAAAACTGTTCTCATGCATCTTAATGCAATCAAACAATTTTTTTAAACAAAAAGCCATTTGTTGCCTATTTGAAAAAATGGTAAGCTTGTAATACTGCAATAGGGAATGGATGGCAAGCAGACAAGTTCATATTTACAAGGCATCTCATCCACAGGAGGATATACTCAGGGCTGTAGCCCCCCCCCCCCTTAAAGTACAACACAGTATTAGCAATCCATCTACACGGTGTGGGAACAGAACGCACAGTCTTTTGTATCAAAAGCAAGTATGCTACCTGTTGTGCTACTAACACTGTTTTCAAATTCTTATAGCACAAGCACTGCTGACCATTTGCTAAACAAACCAGTTACATTGCAGGTGGGGGGTCTGGGGGCACGATCCATTACTTTGCTTAGGGCCAAATTGACTACAACCTGGCTCTGCTCAGAAGAAATGGTCCACAACAATGACACGTTTTGCCTATCCCTGCATTACTGTATGCTCTATATTATACATCTGACAGCTGAGGGTGATTAATAGTTGCTTGTTTCTGCCAATTCCCTGAGAAAATATTCTGCAGGGGGAAGGCTGAAGCTCACAATTCCTTAAAAATGCAATGAAACTTAAAATTTCTTGAAAATGCACTGAAGCTCACAAGTCCTTGAAAATTCACTGCAGGTCACAATTTCTTGAAAATGCACTTAAACACATACTATGAGTAGTTTGGTAGTTGGTGTAGAATATTCAGGCTCTTGTCTGTGGTAATCAAGGCTCAGGGTTTAAGTGTCAGCAAGTTAACTAACCTGTCATCTCTGTTTACAGCATTTTCCAATCACGCGCACACACACACACACACACACACACACACACACGCACAGAGTGGATGTGCTTAAATTTTGCACACGGACAAGAAGCAACAGCAGGTGTATACATCAATGCATGCACGGACTCACAGACGCAGAAGGTGTTCTTAAATAAGACATGCAATTTATTATTATTATGTTTTTCTAATTAAAAAGCAAATGATGTGGCACCCCCTCCACAGGCCAACGAGCCCCTCCCAGCCAACAGGCCATGGGCAACTGCCTAGGTCGCACAGTGCTGGATCTGGCTCTGCTTCCAAGTGCCACTCAGTGGGCCTGTGAAAGCTTCTAGGTTGGTAAAATGTTAAGCCAAAGGTAAACACATGACAATGTTCAAATTTGTATGACAACCTTGTCATAATGACTATCCAAGTTAATAAAGTACTTTAAACCAAATAATGGACGTGAAAGATATAATTTCATTTGTTCTAATCTATACTGTACAGTTAGGAATGAAATGTACTACTTACTTGATGTTTTCAGTGTCATTTTTGTGGTTTTATGCTGTGCGCAAGGTTCTTAATGTCTCCGTTTATACTTGGCTTTGAAGTCCATAAATGATGATGCAAATGTTCAACTGTCATCTTAAAAGTAAACTTATTTGTTCTGAAGTTTGTTCTGAAGTTTGTAACTGAGAATTTTGTTCACCTATGTATTTACCTGCAAAGTTCATCATCATGCAAGATGCAAAAATCACTTGAGGAAAGGTATGAGACTGAAGTCCAGACTAAAACATTCTGATATCTATGGAGTTGGCTGCATCTCCCACTGCATCCCTAGTTTGAAATTCAACAAATTCCAGATGTAAAGTCTTAAAATCTTCTTAGACCTGGAAAGAAAGCAACTTTATGCAAATATTTTCTGAATCAATTCAATAACCACCAAAAGTGCTCTGCGTTGGCCATGCTTTTTCAGTAACTTTGTGTATAGCTTTGCTACAGCAAGCCAAATAGGCCAAATCCTGTCTTTTATGAGTTTTTGTAACTGTTGCTTTCAAACCACACGATACCTAAAAAAGCAATAGACAACATTCCTCTGAAGTTTTATGTTGGGACTTTCAGGAAGGAGATTAAATCTACCAGTTAAAGCAAGTTCCAAAATTAATTCTGAGATGAATAAAAGAGTTCACTGAGGAAAAATACTATAGTTATCATAACAAGTAAGCTCCAAAATTCATTCCAAATTTGACAGTTAGGATCTTGACTCAACCTTCTGTAACACAGACTGGTCTGCTTCCAGAAGGGAAAAAATATCTGCTGTACGTATGCTCAAACCAGGAACATCAATCTTTGCTTTGATTTTAGACTGTTGAAACTGATGATGGGTCAAACTATGCCTTGGGATTCATCTGAGAATTTTCATTAAAACCTGTATTATACAACACTATTTCACAACTTTACTGCAAGCAGCTTCTTGATAAATTATGAAATGAAATATTATGCGTCTTGATCAACAGCATGCTGACTTGTGTCCACACATGTTCTTGATACCATTCGTTGAGAAATTACTTATACTTTTCCATTTAAGTCCCAAGTGAAACGAACCACTCTGTAATCTCTTCAGCATTTGATCTCCATTTGCAGTGACTTTTACACTGGCATGATTCCTAGTTCTTTGTATATCAAAAAATCCTCATTAATCCTACGAATAAACAGCTCATTTGTATCTACAATATTTTTCTTTATGCTTTCCGCCCCATGTCTAACAAGTGGTTACCACTGGTAACTGTTTGAAATGTTGGAACCCACTATAGTGAATCCTGTAATGCAGAGAATGAATGGCAGAAAAATGGACTTGCATATCCTAAGTCTATGAAGGTTATTTCTTGAAATATTGCCTTTTCTCCAAGGTGTGGCAATCTCAGAGTTAGTATATATAGGTTCTTGGGGGGCCTCCCTCCTTGCAAACAAAGAAGCTTAAAGAAAAAGAGTAATGTTTAAGATTCGCTCTTCTCATGCATTTTCAATCTTTTTTATTTTTTCAGCATGTTGACACTTGGCATTTCAGTAGGGAGGCCTGATAACCATCAACCTTCTTCTCAAGAGATTTAGACTATTCCTTCCCCATAGTGGGGACTCTACTGAGTACAGTACAAGATGCTCCATCCAGAAGTGGCAGTCATTCAGGCAGCTGTGGAGTGTAGTTGTCAAACTGCTCATACTAGATTCTTCTGATCCACTCCTTTGGCAGTCTACACTCTTGTCCCCTCATCTAGTTAAAGCTGGCTTACTCGGAAAGACAGAAGTCTTTTGAAGACCAATTATACTTTTTCTTGAACAGTGAACTACATGGTGCACCCCACCCCCGGCCTTACATCATGTAGGATGTGAGCTATGAGGGTATTTTTCTGTATGGCCCTAACCCTGCCTCCGGCAATGACATGCATACCTGCATTACTGCAGGGACTACAACACCCTATGTATGCATGCGCATTCTCTTACATGTGCAGATAAAAGCTTCTATCACCCATTTCTGATGACATCTCTTGTACTTTGGGCCTCTGCCTACAGCATGGCAGTGGTAGGAAACCAAGTGGGGAACCACCATACCCTCCTCCCAGGACAGAAGATTCGTAGCCACTCATTTACCACCCTCCCTTCCTCAGTTCTTCCAGCTCCCAGACTACTAAATGAATTTGGGTTGTTTGGGCTGCAGTCAGGGCTTTATCTCTTTGCACTACAGAGCTAGACTGGTAGCTCAGACATTCATCCTCTGAGACTGAACAGCAAGTGAACATTTTTGCTTTGTCCACCCTATTATTGTTAGGGCTGAAAGACTGATGTCTTCAAATGACACTGACTTCTCAGAATAAATTTCAGAATCCACTGCTAACCTATATGTTTTTACAAACTGAATGAATCGGTATTAAGCTTTTTCACTTTTTGTAATCAGCTTTGCCATCCTGTAGCTTGAAAATTTCAGGATTCATTTCAAGCATATAGTTTCTTGAAGATGCTTTGCAGGACATATTAAAAAAAATCAGATTTACTTTTTCATTATCCTCGTGTTTTGATGAGTAACTTGGTCTGTCTTTGCATTCATCAATGGTTTTGGTGGCAAAGTCAGCAGGCTTTGACTGCCCTGGTCATTATGTATGATACCACTGGCTTAAAACAAACTGGTGTTCCTTGTCTCCATCATTCATTTGGCATATGGACACACTGAACAGAATGATCTGCTATGAAAGTCTGTCAATAAGGAATCAATTTGCTACAGCACACACAGATTTGTTACTGATGTGAGCGAGTGGGAGCATAAATTATACCTCAGAGACAGCATCTCTTGTGCACATTTCCATGCAACCACATCTGTACTGTATGCCCAACAGCAATTGCAGGCAGCTCATCGAGCATTGTTCCATACCCACTTTAAATACTATAGCACATCAGACAATAAAGCTAGCCACCCAGTCATGTGAACATTGGCTCTATATGACTGACATTTTTGAAGTGACACCCCAACTCAATGAGCAAAAATAGGGAAAAGCGCTGTTGGATGGATTGATGCTATTCACAAACTATGTGAAACCACATTTCACAGACAAGATGCAGCTGCTACCTATCTTAACTATGAGACCCATAACTGTGAGTTCACTAATTATGAAATACAAAGTGCGATTTAGAAATAAAACAGTGAAGCATAAAACTCACTGTACTGCTATTAAAACATTCTTGCGGGGAGACTTTTGTCCCATCTGCACCTCTTATTTAGGAGGTTTGTCCCTTCCAACCCAAGCAACTTGCATATACCAACACTAAGATTACTTACCTTGGAGAAAGGGAAATAATATTACAAGGTGTTACAATTTTAGAGTTTAGCATTATTATTTCCCTTTTTTGCACAACTACTCTCGCTTTCCTAAAGATTGCAACCCAGATGCAGCTTGGGAATAGAGCTAGGAACAAAGTTCTGAAATACTTAAGAACCTTCTTCCTCATGCACCACTGTTAAATTAGTACAATGTGAATATGCTACCTCTGTTGCCAGTAAACAGTCAAAATAACACATAAGCTGTGATCTTACAAGAGAACACCCCCATCTAACAATGTTTCAACTGTATTTATAGACACAAAAATATGCAATGTACAGACACAAACTGAACTGTGTTCCATGGGCTTCTGCTGGATGCTCCTTTTTCCCCTCACACCCCAGAAATGTGCTGTAGATGAACTGGTGATTTTCTAATTTGCTCTTAGAGGTGTGTATGTCTGTGTCTAATGTGAGAGCTGACAGGATAGGTATACTGCAATGGGTGGTGCTCCATTCAGAAGAAGCTTCTAGGCCCTGTGCCCTTTGAGTGTTTGGATAGATCCTGACTCCCCTGCCTTCCTGCACTAGATTAAGGGGATAATTGCAGAAAGAATGCCTTGACTTAATTTATCAGCACCAGAGCATTCAGCTGCTAGATTTCAAAGCCTAGTCAAACTATATTTCATAACTATGGAATATAATGAATGAATATAGAATCACCAATGCAGATCACCTTTGCAATGGGAACTATAACACAACTCAGTGATCCTGCCTGATTAACAAAAGCATTTACAACAGCAAATCTGTACAGGAACAACATTTCTGTACTTCTCTTATAGCTAGAAACAAAGCTTTAGTACATCTTACTTAAAATGCAAGCTTCCATCACAAAACAGAACGTGTAATTATATTAATTTTCTGTAGTTTAGTTGTTTTATTACTTATTGAATAACATTTGATTACTAGGAAACTCTGATATGGTTGTCCATTTTCAGCAGAGGCCTATACAGAAAAGCTACAAAGTATTACAAAACATGTTTTTAAATTTTACAGCCTTTAAAATAACACAAAAAACAACTACAGTTTAAATAATTATAACAAATTAGACATATGAAAGCATTGGATAAGAATAGCTACAATATATATATGGCAAGGATTTAATAGAAAACTTTTAGCAAGTTTATAGAGAAATTAACTGTAAATAAGTAAACTACAAACAGGAATTACAATATGAAATGAGAGAAAAGCAGGATTATTGTATATTTAGAGAGAAAGCCAGAGGAGAGAAATTGATAGAAGAAAGAAAGCGAGTGAAGAAGAGAGAGTGAGGAGATGTAAGCTATGAATAGATATTTTTTATCATAGTGTTGAGCAAGAATTTAGTCAGCTTTTGGCTAGTGAGTCTTTCAGAATTGTTTTGAATGATGGGAGGGAGGGTACTAACCTGATAGATGCAGGTAGTAAGGAGTTCAAGGCCTTAGCAACATGGTACAAGTACAGACAATGTCCAGCAGATTTGATTGGTTGGTGGACAGACAGGAGTTTTTGGTCACTGGATATTAATTACTTACTGGGAACATAGCTGTGTACAATGTTACTTAGTGATAAACAATCAGATGGATTGTGAATAATTTTATAGGTGGTAAGAAGCTGTGTATATGTTAGTTGATGGGAAATTTCTGACCAGTTTAGGCTTTTTAGTGCTATACATGGTAAGTTCTGAAAGGGACATTTGCTGCAAATTTAGCATTGTTCAAGTTTTGTTTTTTGTGATGCCTGAAGATTAGGAAGGATGGGAGCGCCATAAAGAAGGGTGGGAGGAGATAATTAGTGGCAAGTGTAGCTTTAGTTGAGTTGGAGAGAAAGTTTTTGGCTCTATAAAGCATTTCTGGTTTTTGATGAGTTTTTCTTATGCAATTTTGCATATGCAGGTCAAACTTAAGATTATCATCCACTATCATCTCTAATAATTTGCTATGAGAAGTAACTTCAGTGACTGCATTATCAAAACAGTGGGCTTTGCATTTTGTTTGATCATGAGAGAGGGATTTAGGAAAACAAGTAGTAGTTTGCTTTTTTAGGGTTGAGCATGAGTTGAGAGTTACAAGGCCATGTTTCAGTCACTGTTAAAGCTTCCTGACATTCCATATTGTCAGAAGAGCAAATAAGTATGGAGTTATCTGCATACTGTAATAGAGAGGCCTGTTGTGTGGATGTGTGAAGGGTGTTGGTGAGAATGTTAAAGAGGAGGGGACCAAGTGTGGAGCCTTGTGGTACACATGTGGTGACTGGGAGATATGAAGACGGCGTGGAGTGCTATTTTACTGACTGATACCGATAGGATAGGCAGCTTAAAATCACAGAAGAGTGGGCTGAGAAAGACCTAATGAGGGCAATTGAAGTAGAGGCTTGCTGTCACAAACTGTGTTGAAGGTTTTATACTAGTCTAGAAATAAGAAGGAGACTAGTATGTCATTATCTCTAACTTTATTGACAGTATTTACATAGTCTAGAAGTGCTGTGTTAGTTCTATGGGAAGGACGGAAGCTGTGTTGTGTGGGGGGTAGAAGTTCTCCCTGCAGAAGACAGTTTAGCCATTGTTTTTGAATACATTTTTCAAGTATTTTGGGGGAGATAAGATTACTATACATTTAGTTAGTTGTTGTTGTCTTTAGGATTTTCCCGGTTAGGGGTTGCCATAGCAGAACTCTGGTCCGCTAATGATTGGCAGTAGATTTTCACGAACGCCGAGGTGCTAGCTCGACGTTCAACCTTCAGCGAAGGCACGCCTATTTACACATGTCTTTCGAACGCCCACCCAACCGCTTAGTTAGTAATGTTTAAAAAAAAGTTAGTAATGTCTGTTGAATTTCCTCCTTTGTGCAGAGAGATAATGTGCAACTTTTTCCTGAGAGAAGGAATGTCGGATTCCTGGGTTAACCTAGTTATAAAGATTGAAACAGGGTAGGCAGTGCTATTGGCTGCTGTTTTAAGGTACATGCTTGGAAGATCATCAGCTGACGTAGAGCATGGTTTGAGTTTAAGAGTAGTTTTATATAGGATGTGGTCACAGGTTTGAAGGTGAAAGTGGATGCGGGACATGTGGCTGCTGGGCAGGGTTAGGATTAGATGTTGGGGAATCCTTGGTTAGAGATGCTATACTATCTATGAAATAAGAGTTGAATTTTATTGTGGTTTTGAGTGATGAGTTATTGGGAGAGGGGTTAGGGTTGAATTTTTGACCAGGATGCAAGATTTCTTTAATGGCTATTCAAAATTTTTTAGGGTTTTGTTTACTATTATTCTGAAAGTTATTACAGAATAGCCTTGTATCTTCATTAATTTGCTTTTTAGTACAACTGCAAAGCATTCTGAAGTTTAAGATAATGTGATGTTTTATACTTTACCATTCTTTCCATGATTTTCCACTATCCTGCATTAGCATTCTACTCTTTTTTGGATAGCCAAATTGTATTACTTGTTTTCAGTTTATTCCATCTAGAAGCTGCAAGGCTATTTAAGATATTCAAGAAAGTTGTACTGAATTAATTTACAGCATCATCTAAGGGGAGGATTTTTTGGTAGTTCCAGTTAGTAGATGACAGGGTAGTAATGAGGATATCTGGGTTAAACCTGGAAAGGTTGCATGATTTATAAACATGCTATATAAGTGGATGTGTGGGATGTCTGGTTGTAAAGACTGGGAAATGATCACTGAGACAATCAGACATTTTATCTGAGGTGGTGTATTTGCTAGGATCCAATACTAAGATCCAGTCTAACAGGGAATTTGATGTCTTGCTAGAATGTGTGTGTGTGTGTGTGTGTGTGTGTGTGTGTGTGTGTGTGTGTGTGTGTGTGTGTGTGTGTGTGTGTGTGTGTGTGTATGCATGGGGTCTATATTAGAACATCGATTTTTCAGAAAATCGAATGTTCTAATATCGAACCCTATTCAGCTAACGCTGAAATTAGCGAAGCTGCAGAAAACCAATTTTTTTCCCAGGGAAAGAATTTGGTTGTCTGTTTCTGTCGCTTCACTATTTTCATAGCTGTGGTGGAACTTTACGGGTTGGGTTCAGGTAAGTGTGCGATTGTGTGGACGTAAGGGTTAGGGCGGGTTAGGTGAGTTAAAGTTAGGGCGCGGGTGAGGTGAGTGTGCGATAGTGACGGACCTCAGGGTTTGGGTTAAGGTAAGTGGATAGTTAGTGGTGTATGTACAGTTTAGTGTAGGGTTAGATGTAAGACTTTAGGTATATGTGTGTGGATTGCTGTTTGTTTGGTATGCTTGTGTTGTGTGTATGTGTTTCGGAACAGCAAATTTTTTCCCTAGGAAAAAATTTGCTGTTCTGAATTGTTCGACGTTGTCAGCGTTCGCTGAACTGGGTTCGATATTAGAACATTCAAAGTTCTGACACTTCGATGTTCTAATATAGACCTGTCTGTGTGTGTGTCTGTGTGTGTGTGTGGTTATTAAATCATTGTGTGAAACTACACAAGTTCACACTAGATGTTAGGGAGTTAGACTTATGTCCAACAAACATTTATATCATGTGTAGTATTTTTTTCTTGTGGAACTGTTATGGATATCCAATGTAGGACATTGTCCAGTATAGCTGTATTGTTGCCAGGAGGGATCTAAAGAATAATAATAAATATTTATTTATAAGCTTTTAATTTCAAGAAAGTAATAAGAAACTCTGTTGAATTTAATTTTGGTGTTGGTTTGTTGTAAGGGGAAATGTGGTAGTTGCTCAGAATTATTTAAGCAATACTACCACCTTTCCTCTTTACATGGTCATTACAGATTATGTTATAGCTGGGAGGTGTTACTTCGGTGTCGTTTATGGTAGGTTTAAGACAAGATTCAGTTACAGTAAGAATATCAGGCTTATGCTGGGTAATCCAGGCATATAGTTAATCAATTTTATTTCTTATGCTTCTAAGATTTATGGCAGCAAAAAGTTAGATTTTAAGTTAAATTATAAGAGAAAGTAATCAGTTTACAGGCATACTTACCATAATTTGGCATCTGTGATATCCAGTGTCATTATTCATCACAGATGGGTCTAGGATCCAACCTCAGATCTGTGCTGGTAACTTCTCAGACAGATCCAGAGCTCAAGTGCCTCCTTTTCCCATAATCCCTTGCCATCTTCTAACCCTCAAATCAAGTTTGCTAAATTTGCTGAAACACAGCAACAAATGTGCAACAGAAGCCAAAAACCTCCCGCCGGATACAAGCAACTTCAACCTCACCAGAATCCCACAGAAGGAAGGGGAAGGAGGGCAGGAATGTAATTAATAATGACACTGGATAGCACAGATACCAAGTTATGGTATGTACATAACTCTTTATCTGATGCTATCCATGTCATATTCATCACAGATGGGTCAGAGCTCCCAGCTACTGTGAACCCTAGGAGACCTGAAGGGAGGACATGTCAAAGCACAGAGGAACCAAAAGAGGCCCTGTTCCTAGGTACAAAGTCCAATTTGTAGTGCGAAATGAAAGTATGTGGATCAGTCGCAGCAGCATAGTTAGGGTAGGGAGGTTGGCATAATGGTTAAGGTGGTTACCTTACAGACACAAGGTGCAAGGTTTAATTTTCACATGGGATAACTGGCTAGGCTTAAAATGGCCACAAGGGCAGTTAGCCTTGTACTAATCTATGAACCACAGATCTCATCAAGGGAAAGTCTGGGAAGAAGGCTGACGACGTAGCAACAGACCTAGTGGATGCCTGGCCCTATCTGTTCTGGGAGAAAGCTATAAAAAGGTGGTCCAACTTTCTAAATACCTCAATCCTTTTCAAATAAAAATGCAATTATCTGTGAACATCTAAACAATGCAAGATAAATTCCTCTTTATTAGAATAATTAGGAAAGAAAACTGGTAGTTGAATCAAATGATTGAGACTTGCTTCAGAGGACACTTTAAGGAGAAAGGAAGGATTTGTTCTAAAAGACATCAGGATTTTTCATAGGGACATGAATGGTGGCTTAATGAACACAGCCTGAAGTTCCAAGACCCTCTTGGCAGAAGTAATGACTAGTAAAGAGTCTGTCTTCCAGGATAGGAAATGAATATTAATATCACATGAACTAGCTGATTTAAAAGGTTTTTGCGTCTGAGACTGCAGCACCAATATCAAATCCCATGGAGGAAACTGATCCTTAATAGGAGGTCGAAGAAGAAAACTCCTTTCAAAAAGGCTTTGCACAATTTGGAGGAAAATGTACGCTCGACATTGACATGAAAATTAGAGATGGCTGCCAGCTGGAGCTTAATGGTAGAAAAACTCGCCCTATCATGAAAAAGTGAAGATAAGAAGAGCAAAATATCAGGAATAGGGGCTGAAAAGGGATCTAGATTCCTTTGTATGGCCCAAATGGAAAACCTCTTCCACCTACTGGAATACACCTTCTTTGTAGAAGGCTTTTGAGAAGAAAAAATAATGTTCTTCACTGGGGAAGGAAGCCTAGACTGTGTAAGAATTATGGGAGCTGGAGAAACCATGCGGTTAGACAAAGGGTCCATATACTGAGAATCAGAAGCCCCCAGGCATGGGAGAGAAGATCCAGAATGGATTCTAGTATCCAAGGAAGATACTTCAGATGAGACCTTAGGAAAGAGAACCACACCTGACGAGGCCAGAAAGGGGCAATGAGCATGAGAGGGTTGCTAAGGCGATGAGCTTTCTGTAATACTTTGGCTATCAGAGGAATAGAAGGGTACGCACATAGAAGACCTGGAGGTCAGTCATGAACAACAGTGTCCCTGGGCGACTCCCCTGATGGGGAAATCAGGGCAAAGTAATTGCTGCATTTGTGGTTGACTGGAGAAGCAAAACCACTGCAGCAGTATTGACCCCAATGGTCAAAGATCTGCCTTGCCACTGACGGATTCAAGGACCACTCATGAGGAGTAAGATGGAGCTGCTGAGTTTGTCGGCCAGCACGTTGGAACTCCCGAGTATATGGTATGCAAGAAGAAAGTGCCTGGAGGACATTGCCCATTCCCACACTCTCATGGCCTCTCTGCACAGATGATAAGACCACATTCCCCCTTGCTTGTTGATATACCAGACAACAACCACGTTTGTCCATTTGAATTGCTATTGCCCCAGAGGGAGGCAGTCTTGAAAGGCTTGCAACATTAAAAAGCTGCTCTCATCTCCAGGATGTTTATATGCAATTTGGTGTCTAAAGGGGACCATGTGCCTTAAACCCTGCCCTGAAAATGCCCCCCCCCCCAACAGGGAGGCATCCGTGGTCACTGTGGCCTTGGGGGAAGGAAGACAAAAGGGTCTGCCTAGAAAAAGGTCCTGAAATTGAAGCCACCAAACAAGATGATTCCTGCATACCTGTGTCAGTTTTACGGTCATAGACATGGGATGAGACAGAATGGACCACTGGACTGCCAGAGTCCATTGGAAAACTTGTATACAATATCTGGTGAGTGGTACCAACTGAATGGCGGCCACCACAGAGCCTAGTGTTTTGAGAATTAGATGAACAGGCGGGTGAGACAGACTCAATAAAAGAGAAACCTGTTCCTGAATCCATTGGACCCTGCGAGTAGGCTGTGCTGCAGTCTTTCATACCATGTCCAGCAGGACTCCAATGAATTCCAGTTTGTGACTTGGACTGAGATTTGACTTGGGCAGGTTCACTGTGATGCCTAGATGGTGAAAGATTCTGAGGACATACCTGGTTGCCAGTGCTAGTCGATGCCTCGTGGGAGCCATGAGAAGCCACTCATCCAGGTATGGAAAAACCTGGAAACTCTGCAGCTGAAGATGAGCTACCACCGCTGCCATGCATTTGGTAAACACCCGGGGGGTTCTGGTGAGTCCAAAGGGCAGGGTTCTGAACTGATAATGATTGGCCCCTAGTCGAAAGTGTAAGTGTCTCCTGGAATCCCTGTTGATCTTTATACGATAGTATGCATCCTTGAGATCATCACAGCACATGCAACTGTCCTTGTGCAAGAGAGGCAGAATGGACTGTACAGTGACCATCCATAACTTGGACTTTTTGCAGGAAGGTTTAGTTTGCTGAGGTCCAGAATCAGACGCAGGTGCCTGGTCTTTTTTGGCACCAAAAAGAAATGGAAGTAAGTTCTGGACTCTCTTTGTCCTGTCAGGATCTCTTGAATAGCTCTTTTTTGAAGGAGGTCTTGCACCTCGAGATAGGGAGAAATTTTCAAGTTGGAACGGGCTGGGATAAGGGAATGGAATAACCCCTGGAGATGATTTTTAACACCCACTAATTGGAGGTGAGACTTGTCCAGGATAGTGGGTGAAAGTAGAGATGACCCCCGACTGCTTCCTGGGCAGGACAGTCAGGCAGCACTTCAGGAGCGCTGAAAGGGCTTCTCCGAGAAGGGTTCTCAGGAACCCATATTTTGTGGACCCCCTCTGCCCCTAGGGTGGAGTCTACCACTGAATCCTGTGCCCCAGCCTGTGGAAGAGGACTCCTGGGAACCACCCTGGAAGGAAGACCAAGTCCTCCGGATCCAAAGCTTCTTACTTCCCCCTCTGGGTCTTAGAAGAGGACCTCTGGATAATAGAAAACTTAATCCCAACAGTAAAAAGAGTCTTGCCTTCCTGCTCCTTGCAGGTTAATATTTCTTTAATAGACTGCACGAACAAGGTGGAGCCATCAAAGGGGGTGTTAGTAAAGGATGCCTTAAAGGGTTCTGCAAATCCACAAAGGCAAAGCCAGCCATGCAGCCTGATAGTGATGCCTGTGTCTGCCGCTCAAGACGTGGCCTCCGCAGTATTGGGGATCAACCTTATTGAGGCATTTGCTAAGGAAGTAAGAGTGTACAGCCTTGGAGAGACTTGCTGGAAGCTCCACAGAGGCAACAACTCCAACAGTGAAGTGGTAAGTTCAGAAACCATATCCCTCTGAAGCTGTGTAAAATGGGTCAAATAGCTGGTTGCTCTCAGACCAAAAGTGGCTGAGGCAAAAACATGCTTTCCAAAATGGTCCATTGCCTGGGACTCTCTGTTTGGGGGATAGACAGAGGAGCTCTGCTCATCTAGCTCCTTCTTCATAGCCATGGCCACCACAATGGCATCGACTGGGAACTCTTTGCAGGTGGAAGGCTGGGGGACCTGTATCCCTCCGTGTCTTCATTGAGGGACTCTTTGGGGGGTCCAGGTGCCTCCTCTTACACATTCTCTTCTGAGGGGGCTCCTCAGCAGTGGGCTCAGGAAAGGACTTGGAAGAGATGGGTACCCCAAGTAGGGCACTGCTCATCTGAAGGCGCTTGTGAGAGGGCTGACTTTGGATGGATGATGAGGCTCCAACCTCGAGAAAGGCTGCGGAAGAACTGGAGAAGTAGCTACTATACTGGAGAAGGTCCTCTCTACTGCCTAGAAGGCTGCTAGACTGCAAAAAGCTCTGTGCCCACCCCCAGCAGCCAGAGCCACCTGGGAAGGGAGAAGGGACCCCAATGCAGTGCTGAAGCCCTGAGATGATATTGGCCCTGAGCTATACTGTGCCAAACCCCCCAAAGGAAGGGAACAGTCTTAAAAATCTGGACCTGAACCCACCCCCAGGGAACCCACACTGACCTCTCGGAGACGAGGCACATTCTGATCTGAGAGCTGCAGAACAGAGCTTGCCAGGGACCCTGATGGTGTCGATAAGGGGGGAATACCCAAAACCATCGGCCTCTCACTACGAATCTCTGGGTCCTGACATTCCAAAACCTGTGGGGTTAGAAGAGGAAAATGGAGACCTGTAGAAGGGGAGAGCTCCCTAGCCGCATAGGCTGGGGACAGTTACAGGCCCAACTTCATTTGAGCCTTGTGGAAACTCATCATCCAATCCATGTCCAAGGAAAGGAGACCTTTGGATGATCTGGATGAAAATGCACAGTGACCCGATCTTGCTGGGGATCCGGCCTTGGATTCTGAAGTTTTGTGGCTCCGAGCAGGAGATTGGCTCTGATTCATGGATCCAGAAAGGTGAACACTCTAAAATAATAATAACATCCAATGGAATTGTCAAATCCGACAGCTTCACAGAATCTAAAGACTTTGTAGCCATACCGGATGGATCGAATAAACTGGTCGGATCCATGGGCAGCCTACCTTTACTCTGATCCAAAGGCCTCCGATCCGATGAAGCCTTGGATCTGAGAGGTTGTTCAGTAGATCTTGGAACTGCAGTTCTCGGATCCGACATCAAAGAGGCTAGACTTGGATCCGGTATCCGTGATCTGAGCGCCTCAGCTTTTTTAGGAGCAAAGAAGAGGACACCCCAGGAGTAGGAGGAGGTCTCTTCTTCAACTCCTGCGAGGACTTGGAAGGGGAAGCTGAAGGCAGAGGACCACCATGAGCCAAGCCCTTGAGGAGAAGGTTGCTGCAGCACTCTACCAGGGCCCTGCAGGTGAATCCAGCACAAATATTGCACTCAACCTCCAGGTGCACCAACCCAAAACAATTGAGAAAATCCTCGTGCAAGTCAGAGCAAGGTATCTTCCAACCGCACGAGAAGTACCTCTTAAAGCCTGCAGGCTTATCAGTCATCCTGACCAACTCAGACAGAAAAGATTTTTTTTAAAAATAGGAATGGCTTAAAGAAAAAGGGCATGAAGCACCAAGCACTAGAAGGGGAGAGGAGAACCTACGTAAACCCACAACTAGGTTCTTACAAAGAGGGGAGAAAATACAATTAACTAAAACTGCTGAAGACAGTAAAGATACCTTAAAAGGAAAGAAATGAGCCAAGAAAAAGGCACTTATCTAAAGATTCCCTGCACTTGAGCCTGGACTATGTGTGGGGAGATTCAGGGGCAAATGAGATCTGCAGGGGTTAGAAGGTGGCAAGGGATTATGGGAAGGGGAGGGGCTTGAGCTCTGGATCTGTCTGAGAAGTTGCAGGCTCGAATCTGATGTTGGATCCTTGACCCATCTATGATGAATAATTACAAGGATAGCATCAGATCAGAAGGGTACAAAGTAGAATAGGTTTTCTTTCATTTCTTGAATACAGAAACCTGTCAGCCAGAAAGACTAAGTAACTGGCATATACCATGTAATCTAAAGTTCAAGAGAAAGGACAGTGGCCAACAAAGTAAGTGGTCATATGAGTGAAAAAAAATCATCACAACTGTCAAGTTGTCGTGCCCAATAAAAATAAAGTTTTTTTCACCCAAACTTGATTGGCCCCCACTGACACACCCCCAGATACTCTTATAAAAGGAAATCCTCAGGATCACTCTTTCCATTAAGGAACTATGCTTTGATGGTGATTGTACTTCTGGTACTTTTTACTTCAATAAAGTATGACCTTCTAGAATCTGAACTTCGACTACGTTGATTTTTTGCCACCACGGCTGGCAGAGCTCCTTAGCCAAGCCACATTTACGTTGTTTTGATTGTTTTTTCTGTGCGTTTCATCTTTGATTTCTAGCTGCCACACTAGTGGCTCCTCTCACCAGGCAACCTGACCAGCCTTAACTACAACCTGTATACGATGCCTTTCTAAAGGCTTTACACAGCCTTCAACCACAAGCTTTCGGGTACGCACAGCCTTTCTCAAGGCTTTATCGGTAGCCCAGCTTCATCACCGACATCCCACCGTACCTTTATTAAGGCAGCCTACCTGGTCATCCATTTGTTCTCGACTTCCCTAGGGTATTTTATTCGTTGTTATGTTTGTAAGTGCGTTTGTGCTAGCAACTTGTTTTCCAGGGAAGGAATTCGCTGTTTTGACCATTCGCACTTTAGTTCGTTTGGTCTTTATGTGTCACCGAAGAGGCATTCGCTTAAACACCTCTTTGGTCTTACAACACAGACCCCATATATATTATATACAATATAGTATTAATACTTCATTATTCATTTTTCAGAGTGAGACTTTTCATAATACATTTTTTCATAGCTGCTCATTTCAAGGGTTTCTGTAGTTCTTGGCTACTACTTCAACACAGACAATGAATATATTTCTATGCATTTACGTGTGTGTGTGTTTTAGATATATATATATATATATTTATTAAGGGGGGTGTGGGAGGTGCAGTCCCCCACATTGGGGAGTGGGGGGAGCGTAGATCCCCACCTAGCTGGCTTTACTAAATAATGTAAAACAAAACCAGACACCATAAAAAGTACAGTTTTGTACCTACCATAAATGTAGATGTTCGAGGATCCACATTGCTGCAGTCCTAACCATTGGGTAGTCCGCTGTCCAGTCGGCCCGAATACCAAAGTATATGGCTGACGTCGGTCAAGGCGCATTAGACTGATGTCAGGACATCAGGGTACTAATGCGCATGACCGACGTCATATCCTCAGTCTTTTCTTGCCCCAGATGTCAGAAGACCCTAAAAAGACAAGGCCCAAACCAAAACCAAAAACCCTGCACCAAACATATATACAATATATACAAATGTACAAGAGTATATCCTAACCCACACCACCACCCCTAAACACAGAGGGGAAGGAGGGAGGGTAAATTGGACTGCAGCAATGTGGATCCTCGAACATCTACATTTATGGTAGGTACAAAACTGTACTATGTTCTTCATTCCACATTGCTGCAGTCCTAACCATTGGGTAGAATCCCAAAGCAGAGTTAAGGGAGGCTGGCAAATCATAAGGAAGCAGGAGCTGTCAACATGCCTTGCAAAATAGCTGTGGCAAAACCAGCCCTAGATTTAGAGTAGAGAGGAAGATGGTAATGCTTAGAGAAAGTATGTACTGAACTCCAAGTAGCTGCCTCCAAAATATCCTTAGTTGCCACCCCCCTTAGAAATGCTGTTGAAGTGGCAGTAGCCCTAGTGGAATGAGGCCTAATCCCAGCTGGAATCTCCTTGCCATGATGGGAATAACAAAATGAAATGCAAAACCCAATCCACTTAGAAATAGTTTGCTTAGACACAGGCTTGCCCTGAGAACTCAAAGCAAAAGAAACAAACAACTGCTGAGACTGCCTGAAATCCTTAGTCCTGCTTAAATAATAACGCAACTGCCTATGTACATCTAAAGTGTGCAAAATCTTTTCCCCTTATTTTGGGGATCTGCATAGAAAGTAGGCAAATGAATAGTTTGGTTTAAAGCCACACTAGAAACCACCTTAGGCATAAAGGAAGGATTAGTACGTAATGATACCCTATCCTTATGGAAAATCAAAAGGGCTCTACTGCCATAAGGGCCTGCAACTCAGAAACCCTTCTTGCAGAAGTAATAGCCAACAAAAAGCAGTCTTCCATGACAAGTATTTCAATTCAGCAGTAGCCGAGGCTCAAAAGGTTGTAGAGTAAGTTTTTCCAACACAAAATTGAGATCCCAAGCAGGAGTAGGAGCTCTCGTGGGGGTCTTATATTCTTTGCCCCTCTAAGAAACTGCTTGAACAAAGGATGCGAAAACAATGGTGGGTCACAATCATAGTGAGCTGAAATTGCTGCAGCATGAATCTTAATGGAAGAGAAGGACAAACCTTTGTCCAATAACTCAGTAAGATATTGAAGAGCCACACTCAAATTAGGCTCAGAAATCTCCAAATTCTTTGCTGCACTCCAAAATAAAAATCTCTTCCATTTTTCTGCACACTTTCCTTGTACTAGGTCTTCTGGCTTCCATAATCACATTTAAAACTTGTTGAGGAAGTTGAGACCTGCTGTGTTTCAGAACAGAATATGCCAGGCTGTTAGATGAAGAGAGTGAAGCTTGACATTGAGCAGGTGACCGTCCTTCTGAGATAACAGATGTGGAATCAAAGGCAAAGGCCATGGAGGCTTCCTTACCAGACTCCTTAGTAGTGGGTACCAGTGTTGCCGAGGCCAATCTGGAGCTATTAAAATCAGCCTTGGCTTGTCTTGTCTGACCTTTAGGAGCACCTTTGGAAGAAGAGGCAGAGGTGGAAAGGCATACACATGAAGATTTTTCCAACTGAAAGAAAGAGCATCCACTTTCCAAGCTGTGTGATGAAACCCCTTTGTGCAAAACTTTGGCAGCTGGTGGTTTAGTGGAGAAGCGAACAGATCTATGTCTGGAGTTCCCCATGACACTGTCAATTTCTGAAATACATGAAGATCCAGTTTCCACTCGAGGGGATCCATGATTTGTCTGCTTAACACATCTGCTAAGGAGTTCTGTGCTCCCGGCAGAAACCTTGCTTGAAGAGTTAGTTGCAAGCTGAGCGCAGTTTCCCATAAAATCATTGCTTGCCTGCATAGAGGATAAGAATGTGTTCCCCCTTGTTTGTTGATGTACCACATGACAGTTGTGTTGTCTGTTAGAATCAACACCTGCCCAGGAAGAAGTAACTCCTTGAAAGCCATTAATGCAAACTGGACTGCTAACATCTCCTTCATGTTGATATGTAGATGCTGAAGTCTGGCAGGCCACTTGTCTTGTATCCACTTTCCATTTAGATGAGCTCCCCAAGCAATGTCCGAGGCATCTGTCGTTAAAATCTGACTCGCCTCTGGCCGGGTCACAGAGAGTCCCTTGTTTAGGTGACATTCCTGAGCCCACCACAAAAATTCTTTTTGAATGCAAGGTATTATTTGAATGACAGTGTCCAAATCCTGGCAGTGCTGTGTCCATACATTTTGAGATACCATTGCAGCTTCCTCATATGCAGTTTGGCATTGGGAAGCACCAGAATACAAGATGCCATGAACCCTAAGGCTTGAAGGACTGTCCTTGCAGTCAGCCCGGACTGAAGAGATAATTGATGGAAGTAACTGGAAAGATTCTTTTGTTTGTCCGGGGTTAAAAGGCCATCTGGGCTGCTGTATTCAGTCTCACACCCAGAAAGCACATGTCTTGAGAGGGTACTAGACTGGACTTTATTTCGCTCACAGAATACCCTAGGCATCTTAGCACTGCTATGACATATTCCAAATGCTGTAGAAGGTCTTCCTTTTCTTGAGCCAGAATCAGGCAGTCGTCCAAATAAGGATAGATTTGAATTCCTTTTAGCCTGAAGTAAGCTATCACTGGAGCCAGAACCTTTGTGAATACTCTGGGCAGTAGATAAGCCAAAGGGCAATGCAGAGAACTGATAATGAGAATTTCCAGCTCGAAACGCAGATACTTTCTGCAACTTAGTCTTATAGGCACATGAAGGTAAGCTTCCTTGAGATCTAAAGTTACCATCCAGTGATCTTTGCCCAGCAGAGGTAAAAGCTGTTGTAACGTCAACATTTTGAACTTGGGAATGTCCAGATAAGTGTTGAGGATAGATAAATCCAAAATTGGTCTCCACGTGTTCCCCTTCTTTGGTACTAGGAACAGGCGAGAATAAAATCCTAGGCCCCT